>NC_143582.1:225489043-225766201 GCF_048544385.1 Mastigoproctus giganteus | reverse complement strand
TCTTTCGATCGGTCTCGTTTTTCCAATAATTAATTTCTTAAACAGACACAAAAGTAAACAAGTTGCGCTGCCAGCAACGCAGATCCACCTTAAGGCTGGTGGCGATGCAATTTGCGCCTCTGCGGCAACGCTACGAGACATCGAAGTGACTTATTGGCGAGTGGAAACAGGAACTTTATTCCCCAATCAGAAGCCATTGCAGTGAGCCAATGCGCTTACACTTTTGGATCCGGGATTTCTCACGTTGAAGATCTTTCTGCCAAGTTGTTTTCGATGTTACGAAGCTTTTCAGAAATTTTCCGCTGTCACGATGTCGCTTCTATCGATTCCGTGGCTTCACCTTTACCTTCATTATTCCCCGAAGACTTTTAGAGCAGCGACAACAAGCCAACCTCTGAGCCTTGTTGCCAGCAGTATTTCGCGGAAGACTTATGGCATCAAGCGGTGTTGACGTCTCAGTTGTTACGAAACATCACGGACGCAGCGAACAGTGGGGTTCGTTTGAAGTTTCGGACAGATTATCAAAACAACGGAACACGACTGATTAAAATGTAAGGCTATCTATTCGAACTGGAATCACTTCTGTCATTTGTAATGATCCCCCAATGCTCTTCGCTTCAATACAGCCAGCTTGTCTTTTCACGGTTGTTCAAGCGAAGACGTCCTCTTCGCCTTTCGCTGCGTTCACTTCACGGTGCATAACCCGACGTTTTGGTCTTTCCCGCTGTTCTATCTCTTAACCTGAGATAATCGAAGTATTAGTGGTAATGAGCTATTGTTTGATGCTCCTTGAGGGCAAGTCAAACAATTTTTTAAATGTGTGCGCTGGCAGTGGTAAAAATAGATAAAGTCGAAGGTTTCATCTCATTTGTGTTAATTGCTGAGGTGGCGCTGCTGTAGAGTACACAGAAATGGCGACTTACATTGGTGCAGAAAGTTTAACGCCAGTCTATAATTGGCATAAGTCTTTTGTAGCAATCGGAGTATATCCAACTCTGCCACCCATCTATAGAATCATTTATAACCATGAAAATTTCGTCCTCATCCGTTTTGCTTATGCCTCTCAGAGCCTTAAACGCCTCTATAAAGTCTCCTCTAAGGTGTCCCTAGTTTCCAAGCTCTGCAACCCACATATTCGAAGACTCTCCTCATAATGAAAGTGAAAAGAAAAATAACTTATCTTTTAAACAGTTAATTAGTAATACTTCCAGGCGTAAGATCCACTCCAAGTTTTTTTTTAATAAAAATCAACAGTGCTTAAAACGCAATACGTAATTCACGCTCTGTGATTTAATAAATTAAAAATAACTCTCAACTCTTTCGTAATGCCGTTCACTTATTTTTTCCAGGAATTTAATAATAATTGAAATTTAACATTTTTGCTGTTTAATATAAGCCAATAAGTAATCATTGGTAATTTATATATTTAGTAAACTGATAACAAAAAGCAATGACTTTTATAAGCAGAAAAGGGATTTAAGTTCGAATCCCGTTTATTAAAAGTGCTTAATTTGGTGATATTGTTAACAAAACTCATGTGGAGGAAGTAAGGTCCCTACTCCTCTCCCGTATTAAAATATCCTTCTTTCCAGAAATAAAAGACGAGCTGAGCTGCTGCTCGCCATATTTCATATTCTAATTGGTCATAATAATTAACTTACCCTTTTTTTGAAAAAACTCAGAGCTGGCGAAGAGAGTAAAGGATGGGGACAGGGAAATTTTCATATGTGAATACAACGAAGAAAGCGAATCAGATCGGACCTTTTTGTACTGAGTGTGGAAAGGTCGTCATAACCCAGCTGATGTTGCGGATGAGTTGAACAGATACTTTGCATCTGTCTTTACTGAAGAAATACTTTCATGCTGAGAAGAGGCTGTGCGGGTGTGACTGAACACTCCGATTATGTGGCTACAGGGCACCTCAGAGGTGCCCTGTAGCCACATTTTATTTTCAATATTCTTTGTATTAGTCATTTTGTGCCAGAATTTGAAGGGATGGAAGTTAGGATTGAATACAGTACTTTCAATTTTATTTCATAAAAGATGTATTAAATGCATTCTTATAAACGTATATAAGTTTTAAAATCTTCATCGAGAGCAATTAATGGGAGAAACATTTGGAAAACAAACATGGTGTTTCTTGCTCATACATACACCATCTTGTGGTGGTGAACTCCAGCAGAAAGCTCCACAAACAACTGAGAACAAAATGGTGTGCCTGTAAATCTTTTTAACCTTTTTATTAAAGCAAACTGAAAATAGTTAAAAATTAATTAAAAATCAATCGTGTAATGGGAAAGGTATTTGGAGGGGGAATCAAAGAAAACTGAAGAGGATCAAACTTGTTTCAAACAGGTTTCAGTTGGCCACATGGACGCAAACAACATAAATAGGAAGATAGCTTCAGGTAATGCAACGAAGAAGATAAAAATGTCCCGAAGTGCCTCTGGAGACAGGGTTGATGCGAAAGGTGGAAATAAACTGCGTCTGTGAATAGTAAAAGAGTCGGAGTTTGGACTGAAGAATGGCTGAACGAAGTGTTGACACTAAGCGAAGGCACTGCCGATATGAGAACGGACGAGAAGAAACGACACTGCGAACAAGTAATGGTGGCATCTTATCTAGCAGGTGATGTCGTTTCGGTGGACTTCTCAGAAACACGACAATGCCAGCAGAGCTACAAGGAGCCACGCTGAGTTTCAAAGGACAGAAAGTTCAATTGGAAGACCGGAAGCCAATAAGAATGTTAAAGATAATTTCTAGACATCGAGCAGTAAAAACAGATCACAGTAGTGAAACTCCCTCTGGTGTGACTGCTTAAATCTAATATTTATTCAGGTTTAACCCCTGTACAACATTTGATAGAAGGGTGCATTAACAGAGAATACAGGCTTATTGACACACACCATAATACATGAAGATACTTAAAATGTTCGGACTCTGGTGGCTTCCATAACCTATTGCGTCTAATTAATGCCTCATGGTCTGTGGTATGCCATAGCTGAGTGGTCAGGCAAAAGTTACATAAGTACACGTGCTGGTGACCGAGGTTCAAGACCACGACTGCTAAATACGGTGCTGTTTCTTGTATTCTATGTCTTGTGAGCTCCTCTGACCGTGTGGTCGTCCTGGGATATATAAAAAGAAAATTTTATTTATTACCGTGCATGGGGTCAAAATTTTCAAAATGCTGAAGATTCACTGGCCGACAAAATTAAAGATGATTTTTATACCACCCCTTACAGAAGTCGATACAAGGTGATCGAAAACATGGTCAAATGACATCAGTACGTCCGTATGATCCCCTCCAACGGTTAAACAGGTCAGAGGGTGGTAACCCCACCGACGGTTAAACAGGCCACGCTCGATATAAGATTCTGTGGCAGCAAATCCCAATCTTCCATTAATGCAGACCTTATATATGCTAATTGAGAAGAACAGTGCCCATAAAAGTATCTATAAAAGGCATGCAGTAGACTCAGAACGTCTATGACACAAAGCGGATAGACTTCGCAATGGCCTTCCCATTCGTCGGTTCATGTCCGGCGAATGGGGAAGCCATTCCATGGTGGTAAAATCTGCGGAATGCTCTTCGAACCATGTTCTAGTCACCACGGCTCTGTAGGGAGACGCACTGGAAGAGTCCATTACCCTGTGGGTATACGATGACGATGAAGGGATGCAGATGATCTGCAAGGTGGACACGTAACCTGGACCCTTCAGAGATGCGTCTAGACGTACCAGAGGTCCCAACGTGTGCCAATTGAACACGCCCCAGATCTTTACTCACCATCCACCTGCCTGAACAGTTCCTTGTTGTCATTATGGGTGCATAACATAGTGCAGTTTTCTGCCAGATCCCGTCCGCTCGAAATAACTGGAAACGAGACTCATCGGACCAGGAAACCCGTCTCTAATCATTCAAGGTCCAGTGACGCTGTTCTTTCGCCCAGTTGAGGCGTAGAGTCCTGTGTCGTGGTGTTAGCAATGGGACTCTGGTGGCTCCCATAACCTATTGCGTCTAATTACCGCCTGATGGTCTTAGTGGAGGTTTTTGGTACCTCCCTCGTTGAAGTCGGCAGTGATTTGTGCCATGTCGCTCTCCGATTGGCTGAACCAATGCGAGACAGACGTCGACGGCTACGTCCACCCACCACCTTTCACTGTCACCGCCCTGTCCACGATAAGATGTTATTCCGGAAACGGCGTACTCCCGATACGCTCTTCATACTGTAGGACGGGGATAGCGCAATTTATTTTCCATCTCCGCGATAGAGCGACCCATGTGTTGGGCACCCACTACCATCTTTCTTTCAAAGTCGGTTAACTCACGACGTTTATCATACTGACATCGAATTACCGTCTACGTGAATGCAGTGATGCAGTGTACCTATATAGCTGCCAAGAGGTGGGTTCGTCCACTAGCGAGAGGGGTGACAGCGGCTCGTTGCCCAGGAACCAAGTATCCTATGAATTCTGTCCTCTCAGTGTACGAAGTAATGAAATTTTTGGATATGGCGTACACAGGGCAAGAATATACCCTGCTGCTTGAAATTACGTGGCTTCGTTGACCCGGATGCCTCCTAGAGAGTCACCAATAGCTTCGGTCCATTAGACTATCTAGCGATCAGCTGAGAGCTCCACCCTCGAAATTTAAGAAAGATTGGATCTTGTCATGATGCTCATCATAACCTCAAATGAGCATACAGCATGGTTGAAGAGATGGAGATTGCTGGAGCTTTGCTCTGAAGAATGAACATGGGTTTCATCACTTCAAGCTTCCAATAATCAGAGCGGTTGTACTGCACCGGTTGATGAAAATCATCTATCACGTAGTTGGAATTGTCATAATTGGTATGTTGAAATGTTTGTGAAAAGAACTGGGTTCCATATTTCTTACTTTTACAAATCTTGTCGACTTGTCGTAAGGTTTCAGGCGCAACAGTGACTCAGGCCATATTGTGCCATATATAATATGCATGTAAAAAATGCGCGTGTTCTGTGGCCGATTTGCTCTTTGCTTGACGAAAACCAGAGTTTCTGTGAAAAAAACCATGTTATCCTCTTCTGAGACCGACTAACTCTGCCACGTTGCGAAATAGACCCATAAAAATTCATCACGTTATTCGAACTCTTTGCCACCCGATGTGAGGGCGGTGATTATACTGTTGCACAAAATTGAGCATTATGAGCAAGTTACTGTTCGAATAAAGCAATGGTTGAGTGGGAGGACAGTTGGATATTAATGGATACTGTTTTTCATGGAATAATGTTATTAGTGGAGTCCCATTAGTGAATTCGGTACTGGGCCCATTGTTATTTTCAATGATATCGAAGAAGTTATATCAAGCTTAATGTCTAAGTTTGCAGATGATACAAAGGTTGGCAAGGTGATTAATGATGGTAATCAGGTTAAGCTTCTCCAAAAAGATCTAAAAATATCTTAGGCAGATGGGCGAGAAATGGAAATTGAAGTTTAACATCGACAAATGCAAGGTACTGCATATGAGTAGCAGTAATCCCAGATTAACGTAGAAACTGCATGGTAGTGCACTAAGGACAGTGGAAAATCAACTGCGGAACAGGGACATACACTGGAACTTTGCTAGTAGGGATAAGGAAATGATTATCCGTTTGTATAAGCCAACGGTTGGTAGCATTTCGAGTACTGCACACAGGTCTGGAGGCCTCATTTTAGGAGGGATGTAGAGCTGCTGGAACGGGTGCAGAGAAGAGCAACAAAATTGCTGAAGGAGGGAAAGGGTGCTCTTACCAAGACAGGCTTCAGTTATGCAAATTGCAGCGTCTGGAGACAAGGCACCTGCACAGAGATCTGTTTGAAATGTTGAATAGATTGAGTAAGTTCAATGCTAATGGCATCCTTCCTCTTGCTCGGACGAATACACACATGAGGGGGCATAAATTCAAGTTGAAGAAGGATGGTCAAAGGATAGATGTGTGGTGGTTTGCCTTCAGCCAGCGGGTGGCTGATTGTTGGAACAGACTTCCAACTGGTGTTCTGAAAGTGGACCGTTTGAATAAATTCAAAGAACTAGGTAAATTATTGGAGGGGATGGACAAGTGATGTGGGAGGGTTTTTTATTTTTTTTACTGATGCTCAATAAGCTTGCGTCATCTGTTCTTGCATTATATGGCACTACTACTAATAATAATACCAACCGTGCTACCCACGAGCGCTCTTGTCGACTTCTAGGCAGAGAATTTGGCGAAGGAGAATTATGTATATTAGCTGGGAAGAAGTGTTGAAAGAAGTCAATACTTTTGAGGTCATAGTGCCATAATTCTTTCTTCGCTTTGTTCTTAAGGAGATGTCAGATTGTTGTTGGTTTTTAAGAGCATCGGCGACTAAGACCACGTTGCTCCCTATATTGTCTGTAAATTGCGTGTATTCTGATTTTCTGTTTGCTGCAAGAAAAACCCACGCTACCTCGCCTGAGACCGACTAACTCAGCCACGTAGCGAAAAATACCCATTAAAATTCCTCCCGTCATCGAAGGGATTCGACCTCAGGTCTTTTCCACCCGGTGTGGGAAAGACGGCGATCCTACCAACTTTGCCACCAACAGTGGCAGGAGATATCAGAACTCTGATGGTATCAGGGGTGTGAATTCGTCCCGTCAGGAGTTGGACAAGGTAGTAAGCTTTCTAACAGCAACAGGTTGTTTACAATCGGTGACTTTCAGGTTAGTAGTGATCAGAAAGACTTGCAGATGGTTGGGCAGTACGCAGTGACTTTATTTAGCCATCAGAAGAGTTACTATTCAATGTTAAGGAAGCTTGATAATTGACTATTTGGGACCGAAGAGCAAATTACAGATGAACGCACGATAAATAGTGTAATGCGTCATTTTGGTTTTACCGATAAGTTCCTATTTGATGTTCCACAAGGCTGATAACCCTTTCATTTTTGTCCTTTGAAGTGCTATAGAAATATAAGGTTCTCATTCCAGATAGGCTCATTCGTTATGGGATTTGAATTCAAATAAAATCTACATGGAAACATTCAAATCTACATGGGATTGTCTTTGTGGGATTTGAATTCTTAAATTTGAGTGTTTATTTTGATATTTTGCTATTCTTATGTTTCTTCAGAGTAAGTGGCATTAAAATAGATTTGTTGTGGGCAATTTCTAGGCCAATTGAGTTGAAGAAGACAACGTTCGACTGACAGTTGGTCTTCTTTTCGGTCCATGAACTCAATGAGGCATCGAATATGTGCCAGAATGATATTTTAATTATTTTAAGAGCTAAAATTTTCATAAACTGAAAGAAAAATTACAACATAGAACCAGATAACTTCTTTATCAGATACCCCTATACTTCTCATGAAAATGACAGGTGTACCTAATAAAGTAGTCACTCAGTGTATACTTGTTCTGTGAAACGAATAAAATGGCTCTTACAAGGTTTATTGTGACTATAATTAGAATATTTAAGCTAATAATTTTAGGAATAGCTTACATTAGTATACTGAATGTCATTTTAATTTTTGGTGGTAATCAGGCGGAAGACCTGGATTCCACTTTCCTTAATAACACGTTTCCATGACAACAATACGCCAGGGAAGCTCTCAAGATCAAGAAATCTGGTGAGAATGGTGAAAGTGTAGTGTCCTGTTGCATCCTACCAATTTAAGTATGAACCATAATGTTCCTGGAAATATTAGTGGAGTGCAATGCGCATATCATGTTTCAATAAAAATAAAATAAAATAATCATTTTATTAGAGGATGTTGGCGCTTTTAAAGAAAGCAATAAGAATGGAACTTCAAAAATTTAAACTGAAGACGATATTAATAGATCTTGTAGAGTCTGTAATCAAGTCACAAAGAAGGTTAGGCAGGCTAAGGAAGATTGAGAAGTGTCGTGCAAAGAATGCAAATACTTCTATGCTTATATCAACTGTAGAAGGAAGGAATCGAATCACATTGGGCCACTTGATGTCTTTGAGTTAACCATTGTGACCCTGGTCAGGCTGCTCACAAATTGAATACGTATTTTGCGTCTACATTTTCACATATGAGGAATTCTTTAGGGAAGGGGAGGACATTAATTTATCAAACTCTAAGGAGGAGCTAAATGACTCTGCGATAACTGAAAGGAAAGTGGAGAAGAAATTGTTGAGGATGAACGGAACAAAGGCAGCTGGAAAGATAGAATCTATCCAATTATATTAAGGAAGGTAGCAAAGGAAGTAAGAAAACCCTAGCCAAGATTATGAGAGCACCCTCGGATTTACGGGAGGTCCCTATAGACTGGGTATGTGCGAATATATCCCTAATTCTTAAAGGGGGATCAAAAGAAGGCATGAGTAATTACAGGCCTCTTAGCATAACGTCTGTTTCAGGGAAAATAATGGAGTTACTGGTTAAAGAAGTAATGCAGAACCATTTCGACAGGCATGAAGTATACTGCAATCACAGCATGGATTTGTCAAGAGGCAGTCTTGTTTAACCAATCTGATAGGTTACTATGATGCAGTGACCAAGGAACTGGATGCAAAACATAATTTTGGCATCATATACTTGTATGTCAGGAAGGCTTTTGATACTGTTGCACATAAAAGACTGCTGTATAAACTGGAGCAATTTGGCATTAAGGGCAAGTTACTGCTGTGGATAAAGGGATGGTTAAGTGGAACAAGACAGGGTGGTTATCAATGGGCACTGCTCTTCGTGGACTAATGTTATTAATGGAGTTTCTATTGTTGTTTACAATATTTATCAATGATGAAGGTATGTCTAAGTTTGCAGATGATATAAAAGTTGGCATGGTGGTTAACGAAAGTCATCACAGTTAACTACTATAACAAGATCTAGAAAAATTGGGTCCATGAGTTGAAATATGGCAGTTGAAGTTTAACATTGACAAATGCAAAGTACTGCACATGAGTAGCAGTAACTCCAGAGTAACTTATCAACTGTATGGTACTACACTAAGGGTGGTGAAGAATGAAAAAAACCTGTGGGTAATTGTGCAGTCACCCATGAAATTCTCTGATCACTGCAGACATGCTGCGAGAACAGCCCATGGGATTTTCTCAATGATATACAGAAACTTTGCTAGCAGGAATAAGGATGTGATTATTTCATTATATGAGGCCATGGTTAGCCCGCGTCTTGAGTACTACACAGGTCTGGAGGCCTCACTTTAGGAAGGATGTAGATCTGCTGGAAAGATTACAGAGAAGGCAACCAGACTGGTGAAGGGAACAAAAGGTACTCTTACCTAGAAAGGCTTCGTTCTGAAAATTGCAGCGTCTCGAGACTAGGCACCTGCGGGGAGATCTGATTGAGGTGTTTAACGCCTTGAATGGATTGAGTAAGCTGAATGTTAATGGCATTAAATTCAAATTGAGGAAGGATGATTGTGAGGAAGTTTGCCTTCAGCAAGCGGGTGATTGATTGTTTGAACAGGTTTCCTGTTCAAACAATCAATCACCCGCTTGCTGAAGATTGATTAAGGTACTGTCTAGCTTCCCTTGAATTTATTCCACCTCCACAACAGGTTGTGGAGGTGGAATAAATTCAAGGGAAGCTAGACAGTTTCTTGGAGGCGGATGAGTGAACTGTTTTTTTTTTGGCTGATGCTATATAACCTTGCTTTCTTGCATCATTTGCATTACGTACTGCTACTATTTCCAAAAATATCTATAATGCATAACGTGAACGAAAATTATTATTACTATTAGTAGTAATAGCTGTGCCATATGATGCAAGAAAGCAAGTTTATAAAGCATCAACCAAAAAAGAAACTTCTCACATTACTTGCTAATCCCGTTCAATAATTTGAAGTTCTTCCTTGAATTTATTCAAACTACCCATTTCCACAACACCAGATGAAAATTTATTTCAACAGTCAGCAACCCGCTGGCTGAAGGCAAACATCTATTCTGCAACCATCATTCAATTGAATTCATGCACTCTCATGTGTGCAGTCCGGACAAGAGGGAGAATGTTTGTTCAATCCATTCAAAGATTTAAACGTCTCAATTAGATCAACTCGCAGGTGACTAGTCTCAAGATGCTGCAATTTACAGAACTGAGGACTTTCTTGATAAGACTAATTCGTTCTCTTCGCCAATTTCGTATTCAATGTCTGCTTACCAATAACAAAAAAGCGTAAACGTATCGATGCATATATTAAAAAATCCAAATTGGAATCCGTTGACTATCAATTTTATCTTCTCCTGGTGTGCGTTGGAGCACTGACCTACCATCGTTATCAAGAGAGTGTGGGACATCGCGATCCTAATGCTACTGTCCACCTCAGTAATCTGCTCATAGGTTCCAACAAGTTTTTAAAATTCCATGTTGAGATTGAATGTTGGGTGAATAGGACGGCAGGCAAACCCTTTACTGTTTCAAGTGCCATGCTCCGTAAAAAGAACGGACAAGTGCCATTATCTTGAAAACTTCACACATAAATGCTACAGGAATATCCATCATTAAATACCTTAATTTTTGCACTTCTAGTCTCGTTCTCGAAGTAGGTGCTTCTGTCAAGATGGGCTTCCGTGCAATCCACAAGTTTATTGCAATGTTGATGGCAATAAACTTGTGAAATACTCTCCTCCTTTGATATTTTGGCCTTTACTAATATTAAGCCTTTTGAGAAATGAATACAGGATACCACAAACTTACATTTATGGCAAGCTGTTCATGAATGACCTTGTCAAACCACTTGAGATATCTGTACAGATTGCTTCCACTTGAAGACCGTTTTCGAAGGAATCACAGTCGCAATTTGTCAATGGTAGACGAGATTAATTCATATCCTCCTGCCATCAGGAAAGGAATGGTGGCGCGCGATGTCTAAGATTTCAGCAGTGTTTTGGAGGGAAATTGGTCTGAAGTTTCAGACTTTCTACGGGATCTTTTTAAAATTGACATTATGTTGATCGGTTTAAAATGAGTTGAATAAATACCTTTACGCAGGGACATTTTGAAGAGCCTCAGGAGATAGTGCAAAATTCGTTTTAATTCTTCCTCTAGGAATTAATAAGAATGGATTTTGTGCTACTCAACTAGATGTTGCTCACCAGAAAACTTGAAATCAGTCATTAACAGGTATTAAAAACAATATCGGACCCAAAAACGAATCCTGTGGTTTTCCCATCTGTAACAATTCTGTTTACAACCACTTTAGAGATTTCGTCATCTACCGCAGGACCATGAACCAAATGTCACATTGCTCCAAACTATACAACAAACATACGGGACTGTGTGAAAAGCTTTGCTGAAATCCAAGTATATTATGTCAAGATTATTAGTATATTATGCCAAGTATGTCAGCCAGTGCTTGTTTGCCAAGCTCATATTGCCAATCAAATTTTTCAAGAATGATTTCCTTTTAACAAATCCACGTAATTGCCCTATAACTCCATTCATATTGGGATGATCTTTCATTCCTTCTTAACTAGCAACTCAATTATATAAAAAAAAATTATATATAGTTAATACCATTTTATACATTCTATATTATTACTAATTTAAGAACACATTTAGTTTCTAAGTTAACAGTGGTATGGTAGAAATATAATTTCATGAATACATCCGTCTACTGTCCACTTCTAGAATTAGTAAACAAGGTGCGTCTTCTTTTAAACACCTTGTCAGAAAAGGATTGGAATGCTGCAAAGTTCTTGGCATCTTGAATCAAAATATCGAGGTTGTCAGTCCTAATTGGTTGAGTGCTGTTAAATAGTTCTTGTCTGAAGTCGTCATAAGCCAGGCAATGAAGCAGAACGTGCCTCCAATCTTCTACTGCCCCACAGAAACACAAAAGGTCAGGTTCAAGTCCAAATTTACACAATTTATCCCGCAGTGAACCATGTCCAGTTATTAAATATGACGTTGTCATTGAAGGATAAAACCATCCCATAACTTTCTTATTTTCAGCAAACGTTGCATCTTCAATGAACTCCCTGGTAGTGAGTCCTGTTTCACTGGATTGCCATCTGTATTTCCACTTCTCAGTGAATTTTGTCCAAAGATTATTTTTTTCCTGCCGAATGTCCGTGGCCGGATTACTTGCAATGTCGAGGATTTGAGTTGCCAAACCTTTCTTTAAGTTATAAATCATGCCTCGGTATGCCACATAAAGCTCAATCGGGATACAACCTGAGATCACTTGTAAAGCATTGATTGATGTTGTTCTGCAGCATCTGTGTGTTACCAATATCATCTTTCTCTGCAATGATAAGAGTTTGGCCTTCACTGTGACGTGAGTAAAAAAATATAATGCCAAAGTTTTGTGCTTTATACCCCATTCAGCTCTTGAGAGCCTAATCACATTGGCAGTAAACTTGTTAATCTTTTCAGCTAAGTTCTTTACGTGGGGGATAAAAGAAAATTTATCATCAATTAAGAGACCAAGATATTTATTTTGAGAAACGTAAGGAATTTGGACATTGTTGATATGAAGTTTTGAAGGTCTGTTATAATCCAGTTTATTGTTGAAGATCATCATTTTAGTTTTCGTCTCAGAAATTTGTTTATTCTAGACCATTCCAGCAAATCATCCAGGATTTCTTTCCCATGTGTTTCTAGAAAAAGTCTTGACCTTCCTGGTATGCATAGCACTAAATCGTCAGCATATGCTATTTTATTGCAAATTTGACTTTCTTTTAGTAACCACTGGTCTAAAACAGAATTCCAGAGGAGAGGCCCAAGGACCGAGCCTTGTGGGCATCCTCTGGAAATGAATTTTGAAAATACCAAGATGACTTTTATCTGCCTATTTGAAAAATAAGATCTAATAACCTGATATAGTAAATCATCACATTCTGCCTCTCGAAGTGACCCGAGGGCTCTCTCTCCCACCAGAGTGTATCGAAAGCGCCCTCAAAGTCGATAAAAACAACCATCATGTATTTCTTGTCTGTAGTTTTACATAGATTCACCAAATTTCTGATAGCATCTTCAGAGGAGGAGCCTTTCTTAAAGCCGAATTGTGAATTAGAACTCATATTACTAGCAGCCAAAACCTTCTGCACCCTAGGCGCTAATAATCTCTCATAAAGCTTTCCAAGATTTCCTAGAAGGGATATTGGGCGATATGCCTTGGGATCCGTTGCCAAATTTCCAGGCTTTCTGAGCATCTTTACTAACGCAATCTTCCAAAAATTTGGAAAAGTCCCCTCTAATAGACATTTGTTGAATACATTCAACAATATATGTGGAAAATGTTGGTGAAATCTTTTGATTGCCGCATTTTCAACTAAGTCCATTCCAGGACATTTTGACAAATTTATTTTAGAAATTGAAAGTGCTAGTTCGTCTAGACTAAATATTTCCCTGTCATTTGATCACTTGTAAGATCCGTTAACGAACCTTATCTGAGCTTGTTCGGTTGTGTCTTGCTCTGGGTGATCATCAGGGAAAAGTCCCTCTGTAATAGCTTCAACCGTGGAGAGCCAATCAGTAGTCAGACTTCCGTTAGAGTAAACAGAACTGTATATCTCAGGAGTTACAAGTTTGTCGCGACAAATTTTGTATATTAATCCCCATGGATCAGAATTACCTGCATGGGACACTAGTTTCTGCCATGAGGATCTTTTCGCTTCCGCAATAGCTTCGAAATATTCCTTACGTAATTGACAATAGACTTCTTTTAGTCGCCTAACGGCTGTTTCTGTTAAGTATCTGTGCCTCTGAAAATTCTTCCTTGCATCTATAACCCGTCTTCTCAAAACAGATAACTGGGGATTCCACCATGGGGTGGAGCCAGGTCTCCTAACTTTTCTTTTAGTGGATTCAGTCAAAGATCTGTAAAGAGTGTTTTGCACAAAGTAAGCATATTCTACTGCAGATAAACTGTTCGATTGTGCAATTTTATCATCTGAAAATTCTTGTTGCAAGACTTGCTTAAATTTGGTCCAGTTCGTGGTTCTGATAGAGAAGCGGTTTAAATCCTGAAGGTGACCAGAAGAACCTCCATCCCTAACATTTAATACTAAATCAAAAGTGACAGCACGGTGATCGCTATTGCATAAATCCGGGCAGACCATCAAGTTTTTTACATGCTGCGACAAGCATGGAGAGGAAAGGGTAAGGTCTATGTTAGACCGTCCGTGAACGTTCCAAAAGGTTGTTGGAATGTTGGGAAGATTATGCACATTCCAATGGTTAGTCAATATAAATTCTTGAAACACAGAACCTCTAGCGTCGTTGCGTTCGCTAAACCAAAGTTGAGATTTTGCATTGGAGTCAGTTGAAACCAATATATTTGCACTAGGAAAAGTGCTTAAAATTTCTTCCAAAGTTAGAGCTCCATTAAATACAACAATGGCAGTTTTTGGCTGCTTGGATTCACATGCAACGACTGTACCTACTAACGGGTATCCAACAACGTGATATAACCTATCCGTTTGTCTATACATCGAGTAGGGCTCCTGAATAGCCAAAATGTCTACTTTATCCTGCAAACATGAAGCTCTTAGTTCATCTGCAGCGCAACGTGAACGTTGCGCGTTCACCTGCGTTATTTTTAGGAAGTATTTGTTGGTAGATCTATTGTAATTTAGATGGTTTATTTGTGTATTATTCATTAGCAATTTTAAATTTTGCAAGTTCAGCTGCCTTCTGATATTCTGGACCACAGTGGATCCCTTGCAGAATGTGACTACGTTCACCACGACCCTTGATGAGATGTGGGTATCTGCCAGATCACATCCCATGCCCACGTCAATCAAGTACTTCAAGTGGACCATATGTCACTGCAGTATCATATCCAACGGTTCTCACCGCCACACGAGCGCCACCTTACGGGGAGGAATTGCTAAAATACCGAAGGGGTCTTAATGTTTTGGCTGGACAGTGTATATGAACGTGTGGTGATGGATGGCCAGCGCCCTCTGTGTTTACAGTTGCTGTACTAACAATTTACGTTGTATTGCAGAAAGCTGGTGTTGCTACGTGTCATTAATATGCAGATGGAGTGCACTTCGTAGATGTTAGCAGTCGAGGTTTATATACGACAATCGTAGCTGCGTTGCTAGGTAACGTTTGAAGTTGCTAGGCAACTGGTTGTGGTTGCTTCAATCAGTCGTGTGTGAATACTTCGGGATGGTAGTGTACAACGTGTTTTAAGAACTCTATCAAACTTGGCGAGATCAATAATGAAGAAAAGATTCTTATGGACACCAAATTCGGAGACATCTTTAGTTTTGGAAACGTCCAATAGAAGAGGCACAGAAGAGGAAGATGTTGAGCAAGGACCGGTTGCTTCGGCCCTTGCATCACACATTCAGCCCTGCATCAGGGCTGAATGTGTGATTTTTATGGAAATTAATAACGGGTGCGTTCAATAAATAAATATTATTTTAATGCGTTCTTATTTTAGTAGAAAATAGTTTTCAGGCAGCAACACGTTTAGGAGTGACGTTCGTAGGAGCTGGTTCTCCTTTTGTTATTGATCCAACGAGGCCTGAATTATTAGGAGACCTCAATCATTTTCTATATTGGGCAGATATTTTTTGAAAGGATTAGTCGAAGAACTATTCGAAACAGAGAGAGAGTGAAGGAAAGAGAGAGAGAGAAATGGTCAGACAAACAGACAAAAAAGGCCGAAGGCAAAAAAAAGCAGAAAAAATGAAATACATGGACAGAAAGAAAGGATGATGGATATAAACAAAGAGATGGACAAAATAGGACAAGAAAAGAAAAAGGGAGGCAGAAAGATGCAAGAAGCAGGAGAGAGAGAGAGAAGAGACAGAAAAAGAAAGTCAGAGAGAAAAAGAGAAGGAGAGAGAAAAAGAGGAGAGAGAAAAACAAAAAAAGAAAGTCAGAGAGAGCAAAAGAGAAAGAAAAAAAAGAGAAAAATAGATAGAGGGAAAGAACGAAAGAGTAAGAAAAAGAGAGAGAAAAAGAAAAAGAGAAAAAATGTATAAAGGGAGAGAAAGAAAGAGTAAGAAAAAGAGAGAGAAAGCGAGAGTAAGAAAAAGAGAGAGAAAGCGAGAGTAAGAAAAAGAGAGAGAAAGCGAGAGTAAGAAAAAGAGAGAGAAAGCGAGAGAGAGAAAAAGAGAGAGAAAGCGAGAGAAAGAAAAAGAGAGAGAAAGCGAGAGAGAGAAAGCGAGAGAAAGAAAAAGAGAGACAGTGAGAGAGAGAGAGAGAGAGAGAGAGAGAAAGAGATAGTGAGAGAAACAAACGAAAGAGAAAGAAAATAGAGAGAAAGAAAAAGAGATATAGTGAGAGAAAGAAACGAAAGAGATAATGAGAGAAACAAACGACAGAGAGCAAATAGCTAATAGGAGAAGCAAATAGAGAAAAAATGTGTTAAGAAACATTAAAAAGAGAGATGATGAAAGAAAAAACCGAAATGAGAGAAACAAACGAAAGAGAAAGAAAAAAAAGAGAGAGATATAGTGAGAGAAAGAAACAAAAGAGAATACAGAGAGAGAAAAAGAAAAATGATAAATAGACCGAGAAAGGCAAAAAAAAAGAAACAGAGAGACAGACGACGACGATAGAAGGTGAAAATAGAGAGGCAAAGGGGAGAACAACAAAGAAATACAGACAGTAAAAGATGAACAGAAAGAAAAAGAAACAGACAGCAAAAGGGATAGGAAGAAAGAAAGAAAAAGAAACAGAAAGGGATAGAAAGAGGAAAAAAGAAAAAGAGAAAAAGAAACAGAAAGGGATAGAAAGAGAAAAAAAAAGAACGAAACAGAGAAAAGGAAAGGAACAGAAAGAAAGGGAAAGAGAAAGACAAAAAGAAACAAAGAAAGGGAAAGACCAAAAGAAATAGACACAAAAGTTAACAGAGATGGAAGCGAAACAGATGGAGAAAGGCAAACTCAGAAACATTAAAAAAAGACAAAAGAAAAACAATAGCGAAAGGGAGAGACAGAAGGAAGAGATAGAGAAAAAAAGAGGTACAGAGAAAGCAGGGATCGAGAGAGTGGGGGAAAGGAAAGAAAGACAGAAACGTTAGGCGTTGTGTGTGTTGAGAACCATAGCAACTAAGGCTGTGGGGGATCAGTACATTCAGTTTATTTTTCGGTTGCTTTCTTGAAAGAAAAAGTTCAGAAGACACAAAACCTGAGATACAAACTAACCACGTTTTAATTTAAAAAAAAAAAATGTTCGCGTCATTGATAGGATTCGAACTCGTCCTTTTCCAGCGGTGGAAGGAGGAATTGCAGTTCTGTCTGCAGAGGGAATGACACAAACACAAGACGCATCGAAAATCCATCCCGTTTTTTCTTCATTCTCTCTCTCTCTCTCTCTCTCTGAAAAAAAAAAAAACAAATATGTAAATAAATCGGGACGAAACTGTTCTCAGGGGAGAAAAGTCCCGTTCTTTAACTCCCTCAATGTGTGCAACAGAAACACTAATTTCATTTTCTCCTCCGCGTTTTGTACGCGGGAAAAAGTGACGCAGATTCCTGTTCCGGCTTTGTTGACTGCGCAGCGAGTCAACGTGCCACCCCCCATTCAGCAGCGGCCGCAATGACACGCTCGCGTCATTTTAAACCGCAGTTCAATAACTAGTCCCCGAGGAACGAACTGGAGGCTATTCATCGCGCGGAGTAAGCGTTACACTCTCGGTGGCACGCGCACAAACGGGACGCAAGGTTAAGCGTAGCTACACCCTCATTGTCACAACGCTATCTGAAGATCAACAATTAATTGTGAGCGTCGGCACAGCTGCAGCTCGCAACAATACTTGTCATTAGCCGAACTGCGCCACAGTTGCACCTCCACCGACTGCACACCGAGTTCGCTAAAATACTCGGCGTTGCAGATAAGAAAAGGTCAGTTGAATTTTGCCACGATGGATGCGCAGCAGCGCTCGATCAACTCTTCTTTGTGGCACAAAATTAATTAATAACAATAGTCGAGTCTCTGCCACTTCCTTTATCTGCGCTTCCTTCCTGTTTATTAGCTGTTCTGCATTCGAAGCTCATTTTCTAAATTATTTTATTTTCTCCCGCATCGATATCCATTTATTTGGTCGCCACTAATTTTAAGGAGAAGTTTTTAAAAAGGAGCAAAAATTTTCCTAAAAGGAAGCCTCCAGAGACTCAAGATGTGCCCTGACCACTCCCTCCACACTTATCCCTGCTATAAAAGTTCCTCTATATCATTGGCAAAACCTCCATGCTGTCCTGGTAGTATGTCCATACTGCTCAGAGAACTTCAGATGAGATTGCATAATTACCCAAGGTCCTTTTCATTTTCCACTAACCCTCAATGTACCACAGAGTCGATGCATTACTCTGGGATTGCTGCTATCTTCAACGTTAAACTTCATCTGCCATTTCTCAGCCCATCTGCCTTTTCTAGATTTTGTTGCAGCACCTTCATTACTGTCATTAACCACTTGGCCAACCTTTGCACAATCAGCAGACATAGAAAGACATATCCTCATCAATATCATTAATAAATATAGAAAACAACAATGGGCCCAATACCGAACCGTGGGGAACTCCACTAATAACATTTACCCTCGAAGAGCAGTGTCCATTGATTACCACTCTCTGTCGTCTCCCACTCAACCATCCCTTAATACCTCTCCAATTTGTACAGCAGTCTTCCATGTGCAACAGTATCAAAAGCTCTCCTGAAATCCAAGTATTTGATATCAAATTTATTTTTTGCATCCAAGTCCTTTGTGACCACATCGTAGTATACAATCAAATTGGTCAGACAAGAGTTCCCCTTAATGAACCCATGCTGTGTCTGATCTATAACTGCAGTCTTGCCTAGATGATCCTTCATTGCTTCTTTAACCAGTGACTCCATTATTTTACCCGGAACAGAAGCTAAACTAACAGGTCTGTAATTACCCGTTGTCACCCCAAACTGAAATCCCCCTTTGTGAAATGGGGACACATTTGCACATCTCCAGTCCATGGGGACCTCCCCCGAATTATGGCTAAAGGTTTGCTTAATTCCTTTGCTGCCTCCTTTAATATAACTGGATAGATCCCACCACGCCAGTGGCACAGATCTAGACTTATAATACTGTGAATTTCTGCACGTGTCATTCTAACTCATTTGCATAAATAATGAAAACCGAAAAATAGCCAAAACATCGGAAAGACTACAGATTCAAAATAAAAGAATGTGTGTTTCAAAATGTGTAAGTTAATGTTGTGTAGTTCCGCTGACCTCTAACCGTTGGTAATTCAACGGGGTCCCTAGTGGGACACCTGTTGCACACCCTGCACCGCGTGGAGGCTGGTCAAGTATAAAGGGATCGCATTTACTCTGGCAGGCCCTGTCGCCTAGTTTCCAGAGATTTCAGTGACAAGGGCCTATTATGTAAAAAAAAAAAGTAGGGGTGAAGACTGAAGAAAGAGGAAACAGCCAGAAATATAGGGATGATAGGGAAGACAACCCCAAGGACGTCAGTGAGGACAAGCCCCACCAGGCGAAAGAGGGTGTAGGGAAAGATGGATATCATGCAAGATGGCATGGTAGCTGTCGCCAAATGGCGTGTGAGCAGCAGAGCTGCATATCTCAATCCATGTCAGTGAGTAGAGTCCAGATTCAGTCAGGACATGACCGGTGCTTCCATTCTTGGGACAGGGTCCCGTCAAAGAGTATCAGGACCATTATTGAGGTATCCTGTTCTTGGCTCTCTTATTGAGATGTCGTATTCTAGCTGATCTAGAGGAGTCCATCTTTCTGTGTCTAATTTGATGCAACCGTTCAATCAAGGTCGTATATTTAGAGACTTGGTTGGCTAAGATCGGTGACTGTCCATTCCACAACCTTTGTTTCCCAAAAGTTGTAGTCTTCGTCAGAGAGTGTATTTGAACGAGGTCAAAACGCAGTTGTAGATCAAGATATTTAATAATAAATATTAATTTAGTAAGAATTTTGTAGTTGTCCTTCCCTGGTTGAACCTTCCACCAGATATACGTCATGTTCATCCTTTACACCAACCCTAGATATGAAGGGTTAAAAATGGCTAAATCTTTAAGGACAAATAAAAGCCAATATTTTGCAGACAACCAGCATTTCGTTAGCATCATAATTTTCTACTGGAAGCTTAATATCGATTCCTTGAACATCTTTGACTTAAGTACTATCAGAAAGTAGTTCCGGTAGACTCTTCAAAATGCATTTTCGCAATTGGGGGTGACAGTGGATTGGGAGGGGTCTCAACAGGCGGAATTTCCCACAAACCACAAGAGCTGGTCGCTTTAATGCCAATCACGTATCCGATATCGAAGAAAACTTTGGCTTTTCCAATAGGCTGCCCCAATTTAATCTCCGGCCCGAAAACTTACCAAAAGAATTAATCAAGCTTAATATCTATCGGTGTGTGTGGGTTCCTACACTCTCGGAGTCCCTTCCATTTAATCAGAAGCCTCAGAGAGTGGCCCTTTTTTTATATAAATAAAAAGTTTCTCGCGTTATCTTTAACTGTTGGGGTAAAGAAGAAAAAAAAATCAATGAGGTGAATTCTTTAAATGTCGTGAAGTGGAATATCCTTCTAAATGACACTTTTCCCTTCCATTGATTTGACGTTCTCCTTTAAAAATAGCAGTTTTTCATCCTCCCCAAGCGGGACATAATTCTTGCTCCTCTATCGGCTTCAGATATTTCACCAACTCCCAGTACGTCCATGGCTAAAATGCGCATTCTTCCCAGCAAACAAGATTAAGTGCTGTCATCCTTCCTCAACCTATTACCGCGCGAGTGATACACCATTGTTGCGCGCGCTCCGCTGCAATAGTCTAAGTGGCATGTCACGCGCCACACGGAACTCCAGTGCGCGAAAACTTACAGTCCATTTGGTGTCAGTGATACGCTCCTAACAAGAAAGTTGATTTTAGAAGAGAGATACGAAAATCTCCTTACATCGGAATATTTGATGTGCGCCAGATATTGCGAGCAGCCTTTCACCGGGGAATATCTCTTTTATACACTGCCCCAACAAAATATCACAGCACCGGACATCCCGTATGTCTCACAAGATTCAGTTCTAACTCCAACAACAGATCATCGTTTAGTGAATGGAAGAGATTTATTATGAAAATAAATATCTCATAAACAGAAACTGGTTCACAGGAGAAGCAGAGAGGACAAAAGAAATGGCTTCATATTGGGAAAAGTAGACATTAAATAGTCTAGGTCTTAGGGGAGGTTTTTCTTCCATGGCTTTTTCTCCCGGAATCCTCGGGTTTCTACTTCAGCAAACAGACAAATCGACCACAGAACACATCCAATTAAGAGACAATATATTAATATTTAGTTTACTTATGTGAAAAACAATATGACAAACAGAATGGTCTTTATATGGAGAAAGAAAACAAGTATTTTCTTTTTCATTATTTAAAAAAAATAAAAAAAATGTCGTCTGCTTTTTCCATATAAATTCAGTTATATTTATCGCCTGATTTTTCCCATATGAGCATTCATGTTTGTCTTCTGATTTTTCCAATATAAGAGCAGTCATGTTTGTCTTCTGATTTTTCCCATATAAGAGCAGTCATGTTTGTCTTCTGATTTTTCCCATATGAGCATTCATGTTTGTCTTCTGGCCGACCGGGCTAGCCGAGTGGGTTAAGTACCTACCCGGCAACCCAAAGGTCGCGGGTTCGATTCCCGCCTCGGGCTTGGATCAAAGTACTGCAAAAACCTTGGGAGGTGCAATATGGCCACAGAAGCCGATGCGCCAACAACTACCAAATCAAAAAAAAAAAAAAAAAAAAGTTTGTCTTCTGATTTTTCCCATATGAGCATTCATGTTTGTCTTCTGATTTTTCCCATATAAGAGCAGTCATGTTTGTCATCTGATTTTTTCCATATAAGAGCAGTCATGTTTGTCGTCTGATTTTTCCTATATAAGAGCATTCATGTTTGTCGTCGGATTTTTTCCCATATAAGAGCATTTATGTTTCTCATCTGATTTTTTCCCCCATATAAGAGCAGAGCATTCATGTTTGTCGTCTGATTTTTACCATATAAAAGCAGAGCACTCATGTTTGTCGTCTGCATTTTCCCAAATAAATGCATTTTTTTCTGTTTGTCGTTTGATTTTATATGGAAAAAACAGACGGGGAAATAGAAATTTTTTGGGTGACCACGAAACAAATGGATGATCGAACCCGAATATTAAAAAAAATAAATAAATAAATAAATAAATAAGAGAATTTTTTTTCATGATTGTCGGATTCGAACTGAGTTAAATACGATAGAGCGACCACATAAGGTTAGAGTAGTTCACAATATAGAGGGAACACAAGAACATCACCGTATTTAGTAATAACGTGGTAAAGTACCATTCAAACGGATGTACTTCTGTACTTCTGTGCGTTTGAGTGGTACGAGGGGAACTCAAAAAGTTCCACGGTAATAAAGAAGAAACATGCCCATTTTATTAAATTATTTTTCACTATATATTCACTTCATTTGTCCCCCATTTTTAGAGAAAAGAAGAAATACCCGAAGAAAAAAAAAAAAAAAAAGGCCTTTCTCTGAAAATGCCATTTATAGCTTCCCGAGATCGTTATGACTTCAAAATCGATGGCCATTCAGTCATTTGTTAGGATTTCTGAAGAGAGAACAGTCACTAGGAGCCAAATCTGAACTGCAAGAAGAGTGGTTTAACTCCTGAAATACGCAATCGCTCAAGAGCAGTAATTCCTTTATGGGAGTTCGTACACGAGCATTGTCATGAAGAAACAAATCACCTGGTGTCAATTTCCACCTATTTCCCCCCCCCCCTTGTCCTCCTCTTAGATTTCTTAAAATGGCAGCATATAGCATTTCCAGTGATTGTTTTCTCACATGGAATGTAGTCTATCAAAAGTATTCTTTCCATATCCCAAAAATATGGTGGCCAATACCTTCCGGCGAAGGGCTGAATCCTGAATTTTTTGGGCGATGATGGATTCGATTCCATGGTGCTTCCATTGCTACTCCTACTAATGTTCCAGACCCAAGTGATGAATCAATGTTCCATCACCAGTTGCACTTCTTGAGAGAAACTGCTGTGGATCTGCATCACCAATATGGGTGGAAATTTTCCTCGCAAGTTTTAGCCCTGCACTGTTTCCTGGAGAAGGATGAACATTCTCGGCACACAAGAATTGATTTCTAACATGGCCAAATGTTGGGGGAGTTTGGTTGTCCCAAGCTGGACTCATCTGTAGATTCTCGTTCCCATTTAAACTATCGGTACTTAGACAAAAATTTTATCTGGTATTTAGATTTGGCTGGTCTCCATGTACATTTCCTGAGTCCATGAAGCGCTTTTAGTCCATTCCCTCTTCCTTTTGTCAATACATCGATATTTTCCTTTGTGTTTGCTTCTGCTCCTCAAGGTAGATAACTTAAAGAATGCCCCTCGTATGAGAAACTTCAGTTCATACCCTTCTCGGAAATTTGAGTTTAGTGACAATACTAGGGACGCAATCCTTCCAACGTCATCACTACAACCTCCATGGTTACTTTGTGTCGAAAATATGGACTAGCCGACTCCAGGCACGGACCTTAACCTCCATTGAACACAGACGAATTAGTAGACCGAATCTGACTTTAACAAAACCTGCTCTGGCATTATGCAGGAGAAATGGAGACGAATTCCAGCAACACCTACTGGAAGTTATTGAAAGTAGTCCCAAGGGGGAATTGAGTGCCATATAGGCTGGAAAGCTCATTTTATGTATCCGAATACTTTTTGGTCATATAGTATGATTTTAAAATGTACAAAAAAAGAGAAATCTTTGGCTAAAGGAATGTTGACACCAATAGAAATCGAACCAAATGCGCATGACTCTAAATACACTGCTGCAGTTCCCAATATATTTGCTCCACGTTATAGCTCGCCCACACAGGTGCGAAAAGTCATCTTCAAGGTTATGGAAGAAAGGGCAAAAGCGTTGCCAGCGATCTATAAATAATAAACCGTGCGCTTCCCCTAGATCTTGCAGAAGCGGTGTTAGCAAGAGGCGCGAGACACAGTTGAAGGTGAAAGGGTTTCTCCACTGCAGAATGAGAAGTTATCATCTGTCACGTGCAGGCACCGATCTCCAGAGGAAGCATGGTAATTGTTTCCTTTGCTGGCCAGAGACGCTGTCAGCGTTCAGTTGTGTCGAACACGTGCTTGAATAAATTGTTGGCCGGCTGAAGTGAAAGACGTCATTTGCACTCCAGCTCGGTCCACAGACATCCCTGAGAAATTGCTTCATCAATTCTAATGTTAAGTGGTCATCTGGCACCAACGTTCGTTTAATGCGATGTCTGGAAAACGTACCCCCTTGTCTTTCACAATAAACAGACACGTCTGTGTTTCTTTGGACTGTGGTACTGTTTGCCAGCTCTCCATTCCTCGGTTTGTTATTAAGGACATCGAATATCACACCCACGTACCTCCAAAATGATGGCTGAGTGGAAAACAAATACACTTTTGTGCAAAAGTTAAGTTAAAAGTTTACTCTTGGAGGGAAATTGTGCTCATTCGGAAAATGTAAACAAAATTCTCATTAAAGTTCAACCCTTCTGCAACTCAGTTCTGTCTTATATCTGGAAAAAAAGAATTCTTCTGTTCCTATGCTTATCTTCGATGACATTCAGATTTCAAGAGAAGATTCTGATTTCTAACTGGGTTTTCTTTTTCGCGTTACTTTTCTTCTAAACAACTGCTCACTCTGTACAAATCTGAAATACACCCGACCATGGAATATTGTTCCCACACCTGGGGCGATGTCCCCAAAACCTCTCTCACGTTCACAGACTCCATCCAAAAGAGGGCAGTCAGGTCAATGATGGCTGGTTAAAGTGATCCGTCAAAATTCGTAACCCTTCTCTTAAAAATCTTTCCACACTGTCTCATAAACGTTCTGTTTCTTCCATATCTTTCTACAGACTTTAATGGGAACTGTCCTTCTCAATTGAATCTACACAGCTTACCATTAATATTCGGACACCCGCATAACCTTTATTTACAGGAGACCCAATAACGTGTGCTGAAACCCTTAGCCTTTAGACAACACTTCAAGGAACACGCTCCAACAATATATCGAAAATAACTTCCAATATTTTCTGCTATTCAGCCTTCAAATTAACGACGAGTTCAACTCTGTTTTTTGGGCAGTCTCTTCTCAAATTAAATCGACAACCCAATTCATCCCAGAGGTTCTCTATAGAATTGAGGTCAGAGCTTGTGGATGGCTAGTCCAACATTTCTACGCTCGTTTCCTCAAACTTGTCCACAACGCAAGCACTATGATATGAGCCAGATGTAGGGCTTCAAAGACATGCTGCCTTAACGTAGGGAATGTCTTATTGTCCAGGACACGTAAACGGACCTCAGCATTCATGGTTTTGTCCAAAACAAACCATGAAAAACAGAACAGCTCCAGACCATCACACTAAACTTCATTGTGAAGATATTCCAGTAGGTAGCTTTCTCTGTGTATCTGCAACCAATCAAGTTAACATCCTTTCACAGTTCAACGCCAAACTTACTTCTGTGATGGATTACTCTGCAATACCTTTTTGTGATAACCATAAACATGGAAGATATAAGACCATATATTACTTTGGTATTATAAGTTGAAAGCTGGAAGCTTTCAACTTATGATACTGCAGAGAAATCGATCACAGAAGTTTATACCATCTTAAAACCGTGCAGTTAATCAATGATCCTCAATACGAGGTCTACTGAAGATTGGACACATCCAATGTATCGTTAAAATTTTTAAAAATTGGAGTAGCGGCTTATTTGATGTATTCTTTGAATTCCAGCAATGTTGTCGATGCACTCATCTTAACGATTCGTTTGTCGGCTCTACTGAAATTGAATTCTTCACAATTTCTAATGAAGCCTTACCAACTGATTGTAATTAAATTGTTATAAATTACAGCTGAACATAATCACTATTGATGTCACCCTGTTTCCTCCTTTGGGCCACTTCAAAGAGGAAAGACCTATTTAAAGATTCAATTGACATCAATTCTACTCTAGAAAGACGAGTACTTGAAGGCGATTCAAACTAATTGACGTCCGAACAGGGTACTTACTCCCAGACTCTTCAGCTGAAACTCCTTAACGAAACCCACTTGAATACCAGGCAAACGAAACAAACTCATAAATTCTATTTAAAGATAAGCATTTTACGTTTCTACAAAGTCCACAGTTACTTCAACAAATATTAGAGAATACTTTCAAGGAAATATTTAGCTTGTAGACAGAATTACTTTCTCTGCTGGAAGGTGCTTGTCCCTCACGACTTGGTGATTTTCTATTTTAAAATAGAAGATCACCAATTAAACTATTCGAAATGATTTTCGAATTTGAGCAGTGACCGCCATAGACATCAGGATGTCTTGCCTGCTGCGAATCAGAGGAGATTCTGAGTTTGAATGATTCTGATTGTAATTGAATTTAAGTTTGTTTATTTTGTTGAAAATAAGGAAACTGTTTTTAACTTCCAACCCATTTTGCTGTATCATTTGAATGGCGAGGACTCAGACACCGTCTAGACATGCCAATCATAGGATAATGGAAATCCTACTGATTGTAAATATTTCGTACTAACTTATCCCAACTTAAACTTCCATTTGAAAACAGTATGGTGGGGATGAAGTGAAGAAAAACAAATGATTCTTTGGTGGATCATTTGTTTCCAAACACATGTGGAGGAATGTGTCCTCCATAAGTTTTGGTTGATGTAAACAAAAAACAGCATAATCAAACCAAACCATCTACCAAAAAATAAACGTTGAACATTTATAATTCCAAGGAAAATCAACCGCATGGTACCTTCACTGGGGAATGCGATTCTTCAAGGAATGGACACAATTTTCAGAATTAGAAAATTTAAATCAGCAGCGTATACTTTTGCATATATGTGACTGTTATAGGATGTCTAGATAGTCGCGTTACACAAATGTTTCTGAAACATTTTTCTATCTGATTGCGTGTTTATGGAATGCTTAAACTAGGAGTGGTACAAAAGGATGGCAATCAGAAACATTTGCATGATCAAACATGATTGGTACGTCTAGACGGTGTCTGAACTGTCTGTTCGTGTAATACATAACGCCACATGCAATATATAGGAGGTAACAGAATCCAGCATTATTTTGGTGAGAGAAAATCATTGCATTTTGAATCATTCACGTCCGATTCTTCAGTTTAAAATACCACGATGTTTAAATAAATTATTTGGTGTTGATTAGTTTAGAATTTATTAAAGTATTAAAAATTTGAGATATCAAAGTGTCAAAATCCTAATAATACACATTATGTAGCAGCCTATTTGCACTGCGCAGAGAACTTCGTGTTGGATTGTACAATTACTCGAAATATTTTTCCTAATTAACTTGGGCTTGGTGTTAGCCTAATGGTATGTTACTGCAGGTTATTGCTATCCAAAATCCTACTATTTCATACAGATTTTATTGTAATAATTACTGTCATCAACAACCTGGCTAAAATTCAGAACAGGGTGCGCAATCCAGACTATTGGCGTTTTTTAATTGTGTGGACTGTTTTTATAGTGGGCTTTTTTAATAAATTTTCAATTTTTGGCTAGTGAAAGAAGGTTGGGTTAGTTCACGTTACTAATTCGGGACGGATTCAAGCAGGCTAATGAAAAAAGGTTAGGTTACGTTACGCTGGAGTGCGGATCCTGTTCTGAAGTTTTACCAACCACCTTTGCATCACCAACAGACTTGTACATCAAACTTGAATTACCTAGGAGGAGACTGGGTAGGGGTGATAACTTAGATCTAACGCAGGATCACACCTTTATTCACAGTAGCGACATTCTCCTAATGCTCTCTAATTATACAACAATCCTAGTAAAACAGTGAACAGTTCTTCTTAACATCATAACTAACCAAATTGGTCAGGCGTGTTTTATTTCTAATAAATCCATATTATTATTTTATGGCTCCACTCCTGTTAAATACTGTTATACTATGAAGTATACCTGTTTATAAGAGAAGGCTAGGTTACTTAAAACTTGAAATAGATTGTTATATATATATCGGGTTCCTGGGCAATGCGACGCTGATACCCCTCTTGCTTATGGACGAACCCACCGCCTAGCAGGTATATAGGTACACTGCATTCACGTAAACGGCAATTTAATGTCAGGATGGATAAACGTCGTGAGTAAACCGACTTTAAAAGAGAGATGATAATGGGTGTTTGACGCATGGGACACTATCGCATAGGTGGTACAAAAATTGCACTATCCTCATTCGACAGTCTCAAGAGGGAATCAGGACTACGTCATTTCCGGAATAACATCTCATCGTGGACACCGCTGTGGACGGAGAAAGGTGGTGGATGAATGTGGCCGTCTGTCTCGCATTGTTTCAACCAACCGGTGAGCGACAGTGGTACAAATTACCGCCGACTTCAACGAGGGAGGTGCCAGAACCGTTTCCACCAAGACCATCAGGCGATCATCAGTCGCAGAACATCGGCACTGGATCGTGGATGATTAGAGAAGAGTCTCCTGGTCCGATGAGTTCCGTTTCCTGTTATTTCGAGCTGACGGGATGGTGCATATCTGGCGGAAACTGCAAGAAGCTATGCACCCGTCATGTCAACAAGGAACTGTTCAGGCAGGTGGACGGTCGGTAATGGTCTGGAGTGTATCCAAATGGCATACGTTGGGACCTCTAATACTTCTAGACTCATCTCTGAACGGTCCAGGCTACGTGTCCACCTTGCAGACCATCTGCATCCCTTCATGGTCATCGTGCACCCATAGGGCAATTGACTCTTCCAACAGGACAATGCGCCTCCCCACAGAGCCGTGGTGACTAGAACATGGTTCGAAGAGCATTCCGCAGATTTTACCACCAAGGAATGGCCTCCCCATTCAGCGGACATGAACCCTGTGGAGTATCTTTGATATGCTCTGGAAAGGTCCGTTTGAGCTTTGGATCCTCCACCAGGAATTATGAACGGCGTTGCAGCAAGCATGGATGGAAATACATGTGGAACGCTTTCGTGAACTAGTGGACTCAATGCCTCGCCGTGTGACCACCATTATCCGGGCGAAAGGTAGGCTTACCCGTTACTAGGTGGGTATCCCATGATTTCTGTCCACTGAGTTTGTATGTATATATATATATACATAGTCAAGAAAGAGTTATGTTACGTTTCTCTAATACAGCGTTTGTTTTTTTTTTTTTAAATAAATAAGTTAGGCTATCACAAACATCACTAAAGTTAAGTAACCCCCTTAAATTGAATTTGCCTCCCCACCCCCAAATTTTAAAGTTGAAATATCTGGGAATGGCTTGTCATGGTAATGCACCATGCTTATAATAACTTTTTAAATCCCTTTATTCAAATTGGGGAATTGTGCATATTTCAGAGGAAATATGCCCAATCCTCCCCCAACCTTCCCTCCCTGCCCCCGAAAGCAATAAAGCAACTATTTCTATCTGTCTGAAATGGAGATAATTTTCGCATTTAGTCTTAACCAAAACAAATCCTTTGTCCTTGTTTCAAATTTTCAGAATAATTTATTTATTTATTTTATTATTATGTTTTTAAGAAGGTACAGGAGAAGGGGGAGAAGTAGGTAATTGTCGCGTGGGAAAAGTCCATAAACGAATTTATTTGCGCAATGAGGTTAATTATTTTTAAATCATACTGAGAGCAGCATCAGGTCTCTGCAGGTAAGACACACCCCAAAAATTCTTAGAGGTTATTACGGACTGGTTGGGGAATGTTTTAAATGCACGGTCCACCAGCTATCGATCACGACTCCGTATGTCTGACTCGGCTGCAGTATTAGCGAGTTAATTAACGGAAGAGTAGTCGGGTATCTAATTAGACCCACGCACTACCTAACTGCACTAATTATGTTATCTCACTAAATGTAATTAGAAGCTTTTCAAGAAGGTAAGATTGCCTTTCCAATGCCTTACTGCTCTGCAAGGACGAGATCTATTATTTGGATAGTTCGGGGAAACAAATCGTGCCAATTGATTTTCATTAATCAGTTGCTTTTTCAGCGTACATAAATATCTTGGTAATTAAAAATACCCGCAATCAGTGTCCCATAATTGTACGGATGAGAGCTGCTTACTTTAGAAGGATCCACAGGTATCCGGAAATTCAAGCGATTCACAAAAGCCAAACAATTTGCTGAGAGCTGAAGTTGCCATTAGCGCACCAGAACTAACTTCTGCCAAGAATTCCAGTCTCTTGTTATCTCTCTTTTCATGCGATTGGCAATAGGAAATTGGTCCAACTGTCTTTCACGAGGAACGGAAGAGTATCTACCATAATTAAGATCCGTCTTTGCACAAAGGTAAATTAAATCTCTACATTTGAAACGTTTCGACTTTAACTAGCTTCCTCTCGAGAGAAGGGTAGAAGTAATTGACCAGACCTGATCATGGTTTAAAAGCGCCACCTATCAATAATTTACATAAAACGCTAAATTGGGATATGGTTCTAAACATAGGATGGACAGAAGCTACGTGGCTTCTGTCCATCGTACTAATTAGACAGATATTTTTAAATTTAAATAATTCCTTATTTATGTACATCATCACTGACCAAAAAATTGGAAACGTCATGCAATATCTAATACTTTTTGTCCAAATTACGTAGTGGCACTGGTTCTACTGGGAGTCCTAAGGTGTCTAGCTATAGATTTGACCATTCTTCCATAAAAATATATGTGTTGGCTGCTGCAGTAGACAACTGTGAAGCTGAACTGACCATTCCTGCGTATCCCAGATATTTCCATTGGATTCAGACCTAGAGAATTAGGCGGACGGGGTAGACGTTGGAAATCTTGGGAATGCTCATCGAACCAATCGGATACATTTTTTGTAAGGTGGAGAGTTGCATTGTCGTCTTGAAAGAATCCATCACAACATGGGTAAAAATGAAGTTGGTCCGATACGACAGAAAGATATTCTTTGGAGATAACACGCCCTTCTAACGGTATGAGCGGACCCAGTCCATACAAACAGGACATACCCAGTACCATGATACCATCTTCAGCCTCTTGAGTGTTGGACACGAGACAGACAGTATGGATGCATGGCTTCATGAGGTTCACGCCACGCTTTCGCCCTACCATTGGTGTAAAAGAAGTCCAACTGAGAATCGTCAGACACTATGATATTTTTCTGCAGTTCCAAAGTCTAGTGTTGGCGTTGGCAGCGGCACCACTTCATCTGAAACTTTCGAATTTTTACAGAAAGAAGTGATTTTCGTATAGTCACGCGACTATAAAATCACAAATTCTTCAACTCCGGTCGTATTGTTCCTTTGTTTTCTTAATTGCGGATCTTGATAGACATGCTCCATCAATAACATCTTTTTGATAATCAGAAAGATCACCTATCATCCCACGACCGGGTCACCTAATAAGTCCCAAGAAAGTTGGCTGGATAATGCTTCTTATCAAAAGCAGCCTGAGCGCGAACAAAACTTTTGCTCAGTCAGAACTTACGTAGGCCAGCATAGAATCTGTGTGGTGTGAGTTAGTTGGAAGCAAAGGTATATGAAAACAAAGAAGAAGAAACTGAATCAGATCAGACACTGATGTACTGGATGTCGGAAAGTCTTAGATAACCTAGTTAATGTTGTTGGTGAACTCAATAGGTATTTCGCATCAGTCTTTACTGACGAAAGTCTTTTTTTGTTAGGAGAGGTTTCCAAGCTTATAAGACTCCTGAGTTGATGGCATACACCCTGTAATTTTGAGAGAGGAGTCCAAAGAGTATACTCTTTGGACTCCTCTCTCCTCTAGTTGGTTGTTGCTGTTGTAGGGCGCATGCTGTCTAAGGCGCATTAGCGCCCTAGACCATATTTCGCTGTATATAATGTCTGTAAACTGAATGCGTTCTCTTGTCGATTTGCTGTTCGCTGGCCGAAAAACCAGAGTTTCAGGAAGAAAAAGCCATGCTACACTTGCTTCAGACCGACTAATTCAGCCATGTTCTAAAAAAAACCCATAAAAATCCTCATGTCATTCACGGGATTCGAATTCAGACCTTTTTCAAGAGGTGTCGAGTGGACGGTGATTATACCAACTGTACAACAACGCACGACTGATAGATTTCTTTGGATTGGAGAAGTACCAACTTATTGCCAATGCATAAAATCAGTTCTAAGAGTGAAGTCAGTAAGTACTGACCGGTTAGTCTGACTTCAATGATGAGAAAAATCTTGGAAGCAATCTTAATCACACTGGCAATCCAGGCACAGTTAGAAAGAAGAGTATTCTGAAGGATGCAAAACATGGTTCTGTTAAGGGGAAAATCATGTTTAAATAACCTGGTAAATTTTTACAAGATAGAAGGTCATAATTCATTGTATAAGGCAATTTTAAGACCGCATTTGGTCCAAGTATGGAGATCTCATCTGAAAAAAGAGGTGGAGCTTCTTCAATGAATATTGAGCACCTACAACTGAACTTATTTACTGAATTTTTTTATTTTTATTTATTTTATTTTTATTTTTTATTTTTTATTTTATTAATAAAAAGATACACAACAGGTAACCATTAACAGTGTATCTGAGATCAGATCAATAAACATAATAACAATAATATGAAATCTAACAGGACGATAAACATTGATATAGATTCAAACAATAAAAGCATATGTACAAAAGAGGATTGTATTAAGTTAAGTTACCGGTAAAACAAGTAATAATTAATCCGTTAGAGAATAGAAAAATAATATAACAAATAATAATAAACTACAATAATTAGATGTGAGCTAGTCACTTTGCAGTTTAAGTGAAGAGGCAAACTTGTGGATGGAGTTCATCAGTGATTGGGAGTTGTCAAAGAAGTCAATGCGAGAGTCATTTGCTGATTTGCTGATTCTGTTCAGTGGACTGAACTTCATTAAGTCCGTGTTGGCAGAGTCAAGGCGAAACGGTGTAAGGTTCCTGACTTGTCTACAGGGAGCATTGAAGTTTATTTTACTCAGGATATCAGATGCTTCATAAATTCCAGTGATTACTTTGGCTAGGAGGGCGATGTCAGCAGTAACTCTTCTAGTGCACAGAGGCCTCAGATGAAAGTAATCACACAGCGATTCATAATACACTGAGTGATAGAATAGAGGATTGCGGTACGTAAGGTAACGGATAAAGTTTTTCTGGACTGCTTCAATTTTGTTAGTTAAAGTCTTTGTGTGAGGATTCCAGATGGGTGAACTGAATTCAAGGATTGGCAGAACAATAGTTTTATAAAGGATAACCGCATATCTGTAGTTTTTGAACTTGTATGTGTTCCGTTTGATGAATCCCAGTGTTTTGAATGCTTTGCTGGTGATTTTAAGGACATGGGCATCGAATTTAGCACTGCTGGAAAAGAGAATCCCTAAGTCGTTAACTTGGTCACACCTTTCGATGATCACAGAGTTAATACTATACTCCGTATTCATTAGTTGTGGAGATCTGCAAGATGAGAAAGAGATAACTTTGCACTTCGAGGGGTTAGCAGACAAGCCATTCAGAGATAGCCACAGAGAGAATTTATTGAGAGCACGTTGAAGTTGTTGAGAATCGGTAGTCTCCTTCACTGCTGAGTAGATCTTAAGATCATCTGCATAGAGAGCAACTTGAACATTGGAGGTGTAGATGAAAGAAGGAAGATCATTTACGAAAACAATGAAGAGAAGAGGACCTAAGGGAGAGCCTTGTGGTACTCCGCTTAGTGGTATAAAACAGTCTGAGTTCACTTGATCGATGATAACGCTCAAAGAACGATGCGTAATATAGCTGCGTAGCCATGAGAGCAAAGGGTCACGGATGCCATATAGCTTAAGTTTTTCCAGAAGCTGTTCGTGCGGGACTTTATCAAATGCCTTAGATATGTCTGTGTAGACTGCATCAACTTGTAGGTGGTTATCAAGAGCTTCAGAGGTGTATTGCCAGAAAGGAAGTAAATTTGTGACTACTGACTTGCCACTGCAGAAACCATGTTGATTCTGATCGATGAAAGGCTTGAAGAATTCGAAGAGATGTTTGTGCACTGCTGTGTCGAAGAGTTTAGCCAGGCTGTTTTGCAAGGTTATGGGTCTGTAATCGCATACGTCATTTTTATCACCTTTTTTGAAAATAGGAACTATATTGACCTGCTTAAAGTGCTTAGGATACTTCCCCAGCCTGAGAGACAGGTTGAAGATCCGCAGTATGAGGGGTTTCAATGTAGTGATAGTCCTTTTCCAAAATAAGCCTGGAATGTCATCTGGGCCTCTAGTATATTCATTTTTCATGCTTTTTAATGCCGAATTTAAATCTTCATCAGTGATAAAGAGATTAATGAGGATATCATCTTTAACCGGTGTGAAGTCAGGAAATGAGGCAGGTCTCAATGTATCATTTGTTTGAATTCTAGAAAAGTGTTTGGCAAACTCTTGAGCAATACTGAATTCGTCAGATAAGAGAATTCCATCTGCGTTTCGGAGTTGTAACTTTCTACTGGTTATATTCTTATGCTTCATGAAATTCCAGAATGGTTTGATATCTCTGTGAGTAAGCAGACTATCCTGAACTGACTCTGTATACATGTTGTAGGAGTTTAATATGAGAGTTTTCACTTCTTTGCGGAGTTGGCTGAATATTTCATAGTATTGACTGTCACCTGTTTGCTTATATTTGTTTCTGTAGAATTCTTTGGATTTAATTTTACGTATTAGTTCACTATTATACCAGTGCGGGTAGGTAGAGCGTGTGGTAAGATGGGATTGAGGAACAATGTCAGATATAACTGAATGGACACAGTTAATCAGGTTGTTGGTGAGCACATCGATGTCATCCATAGCGTCAGCGAGCTGCTTGTCTACGTTTCTTAGAGCTAGGTTGAGCAGAGGCCAGTCAGCCTTTCTGAAATTGAATCGAGGAGTACGGGAGCTGCATTTGAAGTTATGAGAAGTCACTGTGATGTCAAAAGTAATTGGTGAATGATCCGAGTGAAATATGGGGTTGTCGGTGTGAACATCTATATGAGTAGAGGAAAATATTAGGTCGAGGTAGGCATTTTCTCTGGTTGGAAAGTTGCAAATTTGTTCCAGACCATAGCTGTGAAGCATATTAAAGAGAGCCCTAGTCTGCAGTGATGGAGAAGAAGATTCTATTTGGCCATTTGACAGTTAAAGTCACCCAAAACCATTGCTATGTCGGCAGATTGAATTAGTGGGAAGATTGATTCCAGCGAGCTTTCTAAGTACTGGAGGTCTATATTAGTTAAGGGAGGTGGAAAATAAAGCAATACTATTAAAACCTTTAACTTGCCAAGATGAAGAAGGCAGTATACTTATTCAATATTTGTGAAATTTGATGCAGTTTCACAGAGTATATGGTTAGAATGTATAATAGCTACTCCGCCTCCACGAGATCCTCTGTCCTTTCTATGGATTGTATATTGACCATCTATAATCTCCTGATCATCAATATCAATGGAGAGCCAGGTTTCAGTGAGCAGGTAAATGTCGTAAATATGTGAGCCTTGGATTGCTCTGAAGTGGTTTAGGTTGCTAATTATACTCCTGCAATTCTGAAGGTAAACACTGAACAGTTGGGATCTGGGGATTCTATGACGAGAGGAGAACGTAGTATGTGTAGATAGCAGGGTATCTGATTGCTATGCCGGTGGAGAGGAGATTTTGGACTCCCTTGATGGTCTGTCCGTGAAGCGTTTTACTAGAGCCCCTGATAAAAGGGATCTTAGATTCAACACTTTTTCTGTTTGTGATGGAAGGCATGTTATTATAAAAGATGAGTAGGCGGGACATCGTGTCTTCAGAGAACGGACATCTACTCCGAAACCATATTCTTCTTTAATTAGGTTGATAAGATCTTCAGATTTAGTGGAGGGTCCAAGTCTAGAAAGAAAAATTCGGTCTTTTGTGGGAATAATTGTGATATTATACTTGTGTTTGAGTAACTGAGATTTTTCTGCAGTAGTTACATTCTGTGTTTGATGAGTTATGGCTGGAAGCTTGGAGAAAGTACCTTGAGATATAGATGCTTTAATATTTTCTGACGGTTTGTTCTGTTTTGATCTTTGGTGCGATATTTGAGACTGGCAATCAGAAACAGGTTTACTCACTGTGGCGGCAGATCTACAGACAGGTTTGCAGACCTCATTAGATGTGGCAGCAGTTATTTTTGCATATGTTGCCTTAACTGATGTTGAAGAGGATTCCGCTTGGTGACTCTGAGCTTGTGAAATAGAAGTACAGACAGAACTGTTCCGCAGAGGAGAGTAGGTGGGAGGAGTGGTTCTGTTCACATCAGAAGAATCATCTAACAGAGTCTGTTTGGCAATAAATTGCTCAGTTGAATGACTTGAATCATGAATGTTAGCAGGCTTGGGCAAATTAATATTTGCAGCAGTAGAAGTATTGAGGCCGGTGGAAGGTGAAGATCTGGTCTCAGTACTGAGGGCATCGTCAGTTAATGAAGAATTCGTATTCACTTTGAGCCCATTGGTGTCGAGAGTAGGTTCAGAATTCTTCCTAGCTTCCCTTAAGTGGCAAGACATAACTGATGTAAGATTTTTAATTTGGGCGTTAATGTCAGAAATTTCAGCCTGTTGATTAGCTAATATTGTTTTTATACCACAAATCTCCGTGTATATCTCGCTGTTTCCTTCATTGAGTGTATTAGAATCCAGGAGAATTTCAGAGTTTGCAGTGTGAGGTGCGCTGATTAGATGAGTTTGAATGAGGATTTTCTGCATAGTGTTAAAGAGTAGTTCCTGGAATTCAGTTGATTGCAGAATACCAAAGGTTGGATTCAGAGTTTCCGTAGGGAAGGAGTTAGCGCTGAGATCTTCTGATAGCACAGATATATGTGTTTGAGTTGATGCATCTGAGATTTGATGCGACAACAAAGAAGGATTAGAGGCTTCATCCATGTACGATTCAGAGTCGGTATTTCTAGTTATTGGCATGATATTTGTCTCAAATGTACTAGAGTACGGCATTTCAACTTTGTTAGCCGAAGAGGAGGAAAGTGACTCAGGTTCCGTGCTGTTTGGCGTTGCAACAGTTATAGGGCTTTTCTGAGTCGACATCTATCACAACAGAATGATTTCCGCCGACTTTTATTTAATTTTTTCAGGTCAGAATGTGTACAGTCATTGCATATTAATTGTTTGCACTCAATACATTGGACAATGGGGTCAGAGCTGGTCCCACAGATGGTGCAGACGTTAGAATTTTGACAGGAGGTAGTATTTGTCATATTGAATTCAGTTACTGTAGTTTTACTAGATAATTTAATATCACCACAGTTGTGGTTTAGCAAGCAATAGGCACTGTGACCAGCCGGTCGCCTTAGTTGCCCTGCAGTGAAATCCACAGGGAGCAGGGGACTAAGTAGGGAGGGAAGAACAGAGCGGCTAGGCAAAACTCTAATGCCTGGTCAAGGTCAAGTGTCTGTTGGACACATGTATAAGTTGAACTACAAGATAAAGGCTGAAAGCGCTTGTATGGAGTAGCGGAATGAACATGCAGAAATTCATTTAATACTTATCTGTTGTCCGTTCAAATAATACAGTACTTGCACCTGGCAATCCAAGGGCCTATCCTTATGTGGTGGCACTAATAGGAACTTAATACTTTAAATAAAAAACACACAAAACAAGAAAAGTTTACGGAGCATATCATACAGACAGGACACAATCATCCCCCTAGCGGCTATTCAAAAGCCTTGGAGAATTAAGAAAATTCTACTTAGTCTTCTTAAGGAATGGCGAGCTATGTGCAATCGTTATCAATTTACGTGACATTTTGAATTTAATAATGCACTGTGGAGAAATAGAGTCAATTTTTCGCACGTAATAACAAAGACACCAAGTTTAATTTTTGATGCCGTTATAACTATACTAGAGAAAAACAGCAGGCGGCTCACGGATACTCATTACACCCTTTCTCTTTTCTTCCATAGCCTTATTAGGAAGTGGGAAGAGAAGTGAGTGGCCTTGAACCGCCTGCTGTTTTTTTCTACTTTAGTCATGCAACTGATGAGCTGCAAGGCTCATCAGTTGCATGACTAAAGCGCAATGGTGGATTGCGCTGCTAACCTATTGTCTGTGCTCGTCAGTAAGTTACTCTTAATGGAAGAGTTTAAAGATAGATATAAAAATAATATATTTCCTGCTGTACTCACCCTAAGAATTTTCTACCTATCTTTGCACTCACTTGTTCTAAAGTTATGTCAGACTGGTCAACAGCTCACATAATCGCTGTATGACCAGCCACATAACCGTAATTTGCAAGAACATTTCCTGCTAAGTTACGCACTAAAATAGAAAAATTAAGTGGTACAATATAGCTAAAACTAGGTGGCCTTGGAGAAATCATAAGATATTTGCAGACCTATCTTCTCCTTTCACGTAATTTTCTGGCCAGCTGGATTCAAACTGCACCCATAATGCAATATTTCTTAATTCTCAAGAACAAACTTGCCTTTTTTGCTGATACTGCACTACTTTCAAACAAGATTAGACTTGCCAAAAGGTAATGGCGACTATCGAACTTCTTAATATGTTTTATTTGCTTCTTACCACTAGAGTCCACCAGTTCTCTGACGAGAGGCCATTATTCTTAAAACATAGCAGTATCATCTTTTTGCTAGACCATCTGTTTTCAAAGTAGTGCAATACCAGGGAAATTCGTTGCAAAGGAAAGTTTCTTTTGCTGTGAGAATTAAGACCATTGCATGATGATTGCAGTTTATATCCTGCTGAAATCAGATTAAAAGACAAAATAGTTCTGTAAGCATCGTATAAAGAAAGAAATGTATTCCCTAGAAGGAGTTCATTAGTAATGAGACAAACCGGCCATAACTGTGAAAGGCTTGATTTCAACGATCTTATTTTTCTATTGATCAATTTTGCTAGTAAGGTGGTCACAGCTGTTTATAAACGAGTGTATCAAAAGATTTCAACCGCTCGAAGATGGCTCTTAAATCACCTACCTTTAACCACTATTTCTATTTGAACTGAATACATACAGACTCTTTTAAACTTTCAGATATTTCTACGATCTAGACACATCAAAATCGAAGAGGCTCGAAGCTGCAAAGGGAATGGTGGATTTGTTTCGTGTGGCTTGTGGGAAGTCTCCCAATCATTAGTCTGAAAAGCATCCCAGCTGGTATTGTATTTATTCATCAACTGGCATCGCGAATTATGGATTTCTTGAGTGTAGTGCCATGTTGTGTTGATATGGGTGTTTTCCTGACTTGAGTAAACCGTTATAATGTAATGGCCTTCTCTTTTTTGTTTTATGATGTAAGATTGAGAATACTCTAGATGGCGGTTCAATGATACGACTCAGGGCAACAGTACTCTAATCGTTAATTCATTTTTCTTTCTGTAACCTATGTGTTGCTGGCTAATATTTCTGAATTTTACACTCTATTATCACAGGTATTGATATGTACACACTGATTTGACTGTTTTGCTGGATGAAAGACCCAAGTTTCCGTGGAGGAAAAATCACACAATCCTGTCCTAGTGAAAAAATACCTCATCAAGGTTCTTTCTTTTCCGATGGGAAGTATTTATAATCTCAACTGGCGAAGGGAATCGAACCCGAATGTATTCACATCTTTGCGTAGGACAGACTTCAGAGTTTTAACATTCAATCTTCCGAAAACTTCCATCTGGAACATCATAAGCAAGTGGAAGGTTTCTGTTTAAACAAACATGGGTCTCGACCAAAAAAAATTGTCCGAAATGGTAAAGTAGGGATCGGCTACCTTAACATTTCGGACAGTAGTTCCAGAGCAAAACCCCCAAATGTCTACGCCATACCATGAGAAACAGTCCCAAGCTATAACCCCACTTCTTCCGAATTTCATCGTTGCCACAATGCACTGTCGCAGAAGAGGACCTAAAGACATTACCACAGCCACATCCGCCATCTTTTAGGGATAAGACATAGCCAGATTTTCCTTTATGGACAGTTACCGAGTTGATTGCATGCAAGTCGAAACACTTTGACCCCTGGTTTGACTACCTGGTTTCATGCAAACAAAAATTGATGAAATTAAATGTATAAAGAAAGAAAGTTCAGATGAAACTACTGTTCAATTATTTGTAATTATTACCTTTTGATTTTTTTTTATATTATGCCAAATATATTTGATGAATATCATCTATTTCTTTTATATTATAAAATAACTATGAACTGATTATTAAATATTTTATTCCATATATTTTTATTGTAGTTTTAAAGTTGAATGGTATTGCTTAGGGGATGCGAGTGTTACCAATTCCGTTATGGCGGAAATAATAATGTTAAATACTTGCACAAGGCACACTGAGTGGACAGAAATCATGGGATACCAACCTAGTAACGAGTAGGCCCACCTTTCGCCCAGATAAGGGCAGTCACACGGCGAGGCATTGAGTCCGCTAGTTCACGAAAGCGTTCCACAGGTATTTCCATCCATGCTTGCTGCACCGCTGTCCATGATTCCGTAGCATTCTGGGTGGAGGATCCAAAGCTCGATCCTCCACAGCATAATAAAGATGCTCCACAGGGTTCATGTCCGCTCAATGGTGAGGCCATTCCATGGGGTGTAAAATCTTCGAACTATGTTCTAGTCACCACCGCTCAGTGGGTGCACGATAACCATGAAGGGATGCAGATGGTCTGTAATAATGGATACGTAACCTGGACTGCTCAGAGATGCGTCTAGACGTACCAGAGGTCCCAACGTGTGCCAGTTGAACACCCCCAAGACCATTACCGACCGTTCATCTGCCTGAACAGTTTTCTGTTGACATGACGGGTGTATACAGTGGCGGAAAAAAAACTGCATCACCCACCTCAAAAAAAAGCAACATTTGTAGTGAAACGTATAAGATATTGTTTTATTACAGTCATTTTGTTTGTCGCAAAGCAAAGGTATTGCGTCAGATAACGCTTCTATTGCATCAGACAGTAATTTCAAGGTATTGCATCAGCCGTTTCTATAAATACGGCGTTAGAAGGATATACACGCTCATTAGTAACCTGTTTTGTGGAGGTAGCAGTAGTAGTAGTAGTAGTAGTAGTAGTAGTAATCGTGGCATGTGATGCAAGAAAGCAAGCGTATAAGCTTATGTAGCAACAGCCAAAAAAAAAAAAAAAAAAAATTCACACAACCGTTCCCTCTAAATGTTTGTCCAATTCCAGAACCATGATGTAAGCATGGTTCCATACGTTCAGTTGACACCAAGAAAAAAAAAGTGTAGCTGTTGCTCTGTCCCAGGAAGGCTTCCTACGCGTACTATCGCTGATAAAGTAGGCGGCCACCAGTCAACAGTATCCCGAGTGCTGAAATTAAAGCGTGAACCGGTTATGTGAAGAGGATCAGGCCGTAAGAGAGTGACTACGCCTTCCCAGGATCGACATTTGAAACAACTATGCCTTCGTAATCGCCATGCTAGTGCTCCTGATCTAAAATTGGACTTTGAGCTGGCCTCTGGTGTTGAAACAAGTGCACCAACTGTCCAAGACGGCTTTCGGAATGTGGTCTGCATGCCTATCGGCCCAAGAAGAAGCCTTTGTTGACCCAACAAATGAGGAAGAAGCGACTTGCTTGAGCTAAAACGCATAATTCATGGACAAAAGAGCAATGGGACACCGTCATCTTTTCTGACGAATCGAAATTCAACATGCATGGATATGTTTATATGTAAAGGGCGGCATCTGGACCATCTGTTCAGCTCCGCCTCGTGTCTCTGTGAAGAACAGAATCAACTGTAAAGGGCTAGAAATGTGTTGGTGTAGGTTTGTGTGTGTGTGTGTGTTCTTTTGTTCTGTTCTGGCCACTTGGATACCCAGAAGCATCAGTCACCTGGACAGATGATTCTGGGTACTCGTCCACACCACAGCAAGGTGGGCCAGTCCCAGTATAGTGCGTACCGTCTCAAAAGAGAGTCTGACCCACAAGGTGTTGCCAGCAGGTGGGCCAGGATCCTCTGAGGGCCCATTCCAGAGGGACAACAGCAACAAAAAAAAAAAAAAAAAACAGAAAAAAAAAAGAGAAACAAAAAGAGAAAGAGAGGAAAGAAAAAAAAAAGAGACGAGGAAAGGGGAAAAAAATATAATATAAGTGAAAAGGTCAATAGGTTGATCTTTGAATGGTGCTTGAGGTTATGGGACTACCGCATTAGTTGCAAGCATATCTATCCTTATGGCAAATACAGCAGCTGCAAAAGCCTGGAGTGTAGACAAGTGATGTGGGGTCAGAACAAGTTGGTCAACTTGATTTATGCTGAAGGATGGGACTTCATTTCGCAGCTCATTCCTAATATCTTCATAGCAGGCACATTAGTGGAGAAGAAGTTGCCAGTTTTCTTTTGCTCTACAGAAAGAGAGGTCAGTATTTAACAGGCCTAGCTGGTGGAGCTTTTCGTTAAGGGACCCATGCCCAGTAATAAGATACGATGTTTCCAGACTAATCGTAAACCATGAGCTAATCTTCTTCGATATCACAAAGGAAACATTCGGTAGGAAATTGTTACAGTGCCAACAGCTGAATTGTTCCACCTTGTTTACCAGACATTTATCAGCTCTTTAAAGCATCGAGCTTTTTCCCTTTTATTATCATCATTTAGCGATAGGTCTATATTCATGATGGAGGTAGGTATTCCTTTTTTGAGTCTGAAGAATAATCCTCTAAATATTACATATAGGTCTAACGGCAGAGTCCCTGCAATAACTTGGATTGCCCCAATAGACACCGTTTGGCAGATGCGATGTGTTGCTAGTAGCATTGCCCTCTGGATCGAGTTGAGTTTTTCCTTCATTTTGACGGTCACCACTCTGTGGAACCAAGCTCCGGCCGCGAATGAGACTATGGGAAAGAATACCGCTTTACAGTAGAGGAGCAGGGTCCGCATGGACATGTCCCACTCATTTCTTGAAATTCTAATGATGGAGGCTGCAAACTTCTTGGTTTTTTCACGAAGGTGTTGTAGGTGAGCTAGGAATAATAGCCTGTAGTCTATGATCATGCCCAAGACTCTGGCCTGCACGACGAGGGGGAGCTGGATACCATTAATTTTGACCTGGGGGGGAGCCTTCTTATGTCAAGTTTTGGTTTCAAAAATCATCGTCTTTGTTTTGGTGGGATTAATCTGAAGATTGTTGGTTGTCACCCAGGAGGTGAGGCTGTCAAGAACTTTCTGCGCTCTCAGTTCAAGGACAGATCTTGAATGACCTGAGATGATGACAGTCAAATCATCAGCAAATGCAATGACTTTAGTATGTTCAAATGATTTGTCAGTTTTGAAGCACCATATTCCAGACCAGGGGTCCCAGAACCGACCCCCTGTGGACACCCCTGGTAAACGGTCCTGTGAATCTGTTGGTATTTAGATTTTATGATGCTCGATCGCTCTGAAAAGTATCTTCGGATTATCCAATAGACATTGTGAGGGCATTCTGCCTATTTGAGGCGTAACCTGCATGGTTCGGATGGGAAGCGATACGCCAGAAGACGAAAATCGGAGGCATACCATCCTGACTCCATAACACCGACTGTAAAGTTCCCTGCTGGCCGGTCAATTGGTCTGGGGATGCATAACAAGCAAAGGGGTGAGGCGAATTAAGTTTATTAACGGAACGGTGAATGCAGAAACTACACTGCTATCTTGGAGGAGTGCCTGAAACCCTTCATTAGGGATCACACAGACGTCCAAAACTGCATTCTGCGAGTTTGTCTTCTTGTCTCAAAAGGCGTAAAACATACTTACACCAATGTGTTCCCTCATACCTCAGAAATGCTGGCATTACAGTGTTGGACTGGCCCAGCACCAGTCAAGATTTGAACCCTATTGAAAATTGCTGCTACATAATGTCGTCTAAAATTGCTCAGCAGAAGCCAACAAGTAAGATTCAGCCGCATTGCAAGGGTGTGGTACCACGAAATTGGGCAACCGCATATCCAGAAGTTGATTAACTCTATGCAAGATCATTGCAAGGCTGTAATTGCAGCTCAAGGAGGAACAACAAAATATTGAGGACTTATTTTGTTGATTTACAGTACATACTACTATTACGTTAACTTGTCATTTCAGTTTGTACACGTAAATGCAATAAAATGTATGATTGGTTGCCATGATTGCCCTTTGCATGATTTCCTTAATTACGCATTTTACCCTTTGGGAAGATATTTATTTTGTTAATGAGGTGGACTCTTTTATTGGATTTCATTCATACATCCCCATCTATCATTTCTGCAACTCACAATGCAGCGCAAAACACATTATTTGCAAAATTCACAAGTGATGCAGTTTTTTTGTCCTCCACTGTATATACCTGCCAGGCGGTGGGTTCGTCCACTAGCAAGAGGGGTGCCAGCGTCGCGTTACCCACTACAAGGTATCCCATAAATTCTGTCCTTTCAGTGTACTTGCAAAATGTGGATTGCGCTGTATGTTAATACAGTGTAATCTTATGGCAAAAAAGGGTCCCAAACAGGTGTAAATTTAGTTTAAAAATTATCCATGGGTTTACAGCCAACAGCAGCCATAATTTGATAATTCATCACAGTATTTCTTGAGTACACTTTGCAACTGAATGTAGATTAGGCTTATCTTCATTAGGAATAACTTGAGACCTATCGGGTTCCAGCCACATGGGTTTCCATGATATTGTCTATTAACACTTTGAACTCACACAAGCAGATCGTAACGCACTTTGACGTGTTGATGAGAACAGAAGGTCCACTGAGAAAGCCGACTCGCGTACAGTTGAGAAAATTGCTTAAACACTAAAGTTATCAGTAAAGGAACATTGCGTAATTCCTTAACTCTATGCACCTGATGCTTGAGTATGTGCGTGTGTAATACCATCCTGAGGGCATGATTTGTCTCTACGGTGCAGCAACATAACTTCATTAGGAAGTGGTATTTCCCCGGAGCCAAGCGGAAGTCTACGTGGAAATCAGGCAAGTTACGATCTAATCAATCATCGAAATTAGACAAACATCCTAAAACAGGTGGGAGATCCACTTCTAATTGCACTCAGCGAGATGAATTAAAACAATCAACGTCTACAATACAAGTAGAGAGAGTTGCCTCTTAGGGCGAATGGCCAATTCGGTTGCTTAGCAACGCCAGGGATGACGCACCATTCATAGGAGACGAATTGCGAGTGGAATATATAGAAAAAATAAATAAAAGATTCCCATCCTTTCACACAATAATGGGTTCTTAACACAGCAGACACGCAGCAATGATGAATTTGGTTGCGTAGCAACGCCAGATGACGTCACGATCAAAATAAAATGTATTGAAATTGGGGTAAAAAAGAAACAAACAAAAAAATGGGGTGGGTCTCAATGGAGACTCCAACTTCCAATATCCATTAACCATGCGAGAAATTTGATAAACATCATCCTTTACTCAACTCAGGGCATGGTGGTATTCTAAATACATATGTTAATTAATACTGTGTATTAAAACTATATTTTAGAAATATAGTTTAATACACAAACCAGAAAAAAACAAACGATCAGTGATTGTAAAAAGATGTCTTTACGCCATCCTTTCTGGACGAAAAACCTCAGTTTAGGAGGGGGGTAATAAAAAGACACCGCCAAATTCAGCCACGCAGTGATAAAAGCTCCCAGAAGTTCCTTTCTTCGCTGAAGGGAATCGAACCCGAGCCTTTTCCACCTGGTGGGAGGAAGAAACGGTGATTAAAAAGAGGTGCGTCTATCGAAGACGCGCGGCAGATGGTTTTATGTGAAACATCCTTGAGGGCACCTACAATGGATTTATGATAACTAAACTAGAGGAGGCCAAGCGCTCGACCTAATATTCCATAACCTACCAGACATCAAGCTCCTGCCTAGCAATATCCAATTTAAATAGGATCGCCTGCCAATTGCATGCCAGTTATCCATGTATGGCAATTCCCCTGAGTTACCTAATGATTATGCTGCTGAACTGCCTAGGGTTGCCTTCTCTACTAAATATCTCAAGCCGGACATCATTTTACAGTGCTTGAGCGGATTTGACTGGGGATGCCTCTATTCTGAGTCGATGGAGGATGCCACCATGGCCTTGTCCAAACAATAGAAGTTAATTGCACTCCGTGGTGCATCCAAGAAAGTTAGGATTTGTAGCAAGTCGAATCGGTGTTTTAATAAGGAAATCAAGTTGGCCTTCATCAAGAAGCAGAAGGCCTACCGGAAATGGCAGAAATCTTAACTTTCCTCAGACCTCACTATATTTAAGAAAGAAAGAGCTTACTTCCTAAAAAAGAAAAGACAGGTCCTAAACCAAGCTGTTCTTGATAGGTTGAAGAGGGGTAGAAGGATTCTGTCACACTAGACAAACCATCATATCATTGATCAAAAGCTTGTCCAAGAATGGGTACAGCGCAACCTACTGCAGGCAATTTTTCCAGATCCAGAGTCCCCTCCCTCACAAGAGGACTGGTTACCTAGGGCACAGATGTAGTGGATGTAGTGCGCTTGCGCCAGCTAGTGCAGTCGCCCGATTTTAGTGCTCTTCGTTTTTCAGGTATTTCTACTAACTTTTCCGTAAAGTTTAACTTATAATTTAGTATGGTTGGATTCATCATTGTGAGCTGAATAAGAGGACACATCACTCAAATATTGGATTTATCCAGGTAATATATTATTTGTATTTTAAGATGAAAATAGGCAGTTCTCTGAGCTGTGCACATTAATTACCAACAACAAGAACTTTCAGGATATATCGCTGTCGGGATAAACCCCTTGGGATTCACCACGTGTAAATGCTGCCTACGTAGGTAGTCAACTAAGAAGTAAGACGAGTGCTCCAGATAATCTCAAGACAATGCCGCAAGCAATAATGGTCAAACAATGTACCACCCCACAGGTGGCACAATAATCTCTTAATCACTGAAAGTACTAGAAAGTTTAAAAGTGCACTAGCGGAGGAATTTCAGAACTATACAGAATTGCATACTTAATCCACATTATGGTTCAGCAAGAAATCATTCCGGGTCTATTAATATGTAAAATTTGTGGACATAATGAAGAAACGATTATCAAATGCATTAAATGCCTAGGGTTGATATGTAATTCTTGTACCAAGATAAACCTAACTAAATTGCTCAAAGCTAAAAGACGGCTATTTATTTGCGATCAGTGTAAAGAAAATACGAAACAAATAACTTCCTGTAAGGCGCCAGATGAAGCTCTCATTCAAGAACCACAAAATAAACACCCTGAAACTCTAACGGATATCGATGCCGATACTCCTGAGAGTGACCACACGTTAGAAATAGCTTCAAAAATGAATGAAGAAACAAATGAATCGCTGGATGATGATAATTTTACACAATTTCCTCTGAGCACTCAAGATTACTTAGATCTAGAGTCCTATCGGGCCTCTGACAATCAGGAAATCAGTACACGTTCTCTGAATAAAAGTACGCAAACTGAAAGTATAAGCAATGCCGAGAGTAGTCATGCACTGCTAACGGTAAATACAGATTTTCAGAACACAAGAAAAGCCCCTGAACAACTCTCAGCAGCAATAGAAAGTAATAGCTCTGAATCTGAAGAACGTTCAAGAAAATCTAGCGGTTTTGATTGACGAAAACCAAATACTTCGAGCGCAAAATATAGAAATCTCTCAAGAGCTATTCACCCTCAAGCAAGTCATAATGAATTTATCAGAACATACAATGAGACCTGAAAGTACAGCATATGGCAAGTACAAACAACAGGATAATGAATATCATGATTCAGACGCGATCTCAACAGAAACCCGACAACGGGTCACTGATAGCAGTATCACACTAGAGCCAGAGAGAGTACCAGTATCCACGTGTAGCAAACAGTTCCCAGTGATGATCTCAGCAACTGAAGAATGTTTTGTCACCTTCGAACAGGAAAAAATCGATAAGCATCCGCATAAAAGTGCAACCGTTTCCTCTCAGAGCTGCATCTCAATGCATAAAAACTCCTCATCTCAAATTCATACAGTAAAAAAAAAGACAACAGAGCATACGTTGAAAAAGGATACTCAGAAGATAAGGGGTGTAACACTTGCTGACACTAATTCAGTAGATACAGTCAATGAGGTAGTCGGCTGCTGCCCAAACCCGCCACAGCAAAAACAATCATTTTGGCGGTCTTATGCCGACGTTACCGCTATCAGCCCAACTGGCATCCGACCCAAAGGTAGAGACAACCAAAACAGCACCCACGAAGAGAACCAACCTCTTAATCCCAGCGCTGTGTCGTATTTCCCTCCATCTCTACCAAACATCAATGAAAAGGGTATCATAAGACATAATCAGAAACCCAATCAACGAAAGACTTGCCCAGCATATAACTATAACATAACGGCTGTACTGACTCGGGACCAAATCTTTGTGTCAAGATTAAATCCAAAAACCACTACTCAGGCAATCATAGAAATGTATTGGAAGGAATACTCCATCAGAGTAGATGTTAGACAACTACGTACGCGGCACGCATCTTATGCCTCTTTCATTGTCTCAAAGCCAGCTGACCCCTGCCAACCGCTAATAAGCTTGGACCCATGGCCACAAAATACTCTAATTAAACCTTATGAAAACAGAAAAGCTAGCGTGCTCCAGAGGGAGCATAATAATACTCAGGTATAGCAATTACAGAGTGTCCCATCCACACCGGCATCTGTAACTATCAGATGCTACATTCATAACATAAGAGGCATACGTTGCAAACTCCATACACTTCAATCTATTCTCCTTACTGCAGAATACGATATTATTTGTTTAATGGAGACCTGGATGAACTACAATAGATGTATTGACACTCTTTGCCTCCCTTTGAACTATGCTTCTCAAGTTAATGGACGCGCCATTCGCCGCGGTGGTGGAGTTGCAATTATCTATAAAAATTCCTTTTCTCGACATAGGACCAACTCAAGTAGTTCCGAAAACTTTGAAGCCATCTCTGTAATCCTTGACTCGATGAAATTAGAATACAGGTTTGCACTGTCTACCTCCCTCCAGAACACACCCTAGAGGCTAGAACGGAATATAGGGGCCTGGATTACTACCAATCTCCAACCCAACGTCCCTACTATTCTCGTAGGGGACTTCAACATGCCCCTACCAAGGTACTCAACGGCTCGGTCTTCTCTGGAAAACATGCTACATATGCTCGACCTTCATCCTCTTCAAACTCCCCCAACTCGCGGAAATCAGCAGCTCGACCTCATTTTTCACAACATACTTCATGCGGAACTTATCGAACCAACCATCTTCTTCAAATCAGATCATCAACCGTTAGATTGTGAATTTTATGCCCATTCCGACCTCTCTAATGCCTCGGTTGAAGGATGTGGCCCGCTGCATACGAGAAGAGTCTTTTCAAACAAGTTCATTAAGCAAGAAATAATCCTCCATCGCCTCACTACGTATAAATGGAACTGTCTGTTAGAAAAGTCAGGGCCTGAAGCCGCTTCCATCCTGGCTGAAGAATTATTTCAAATAGCTTGTGTTGGTGCGTCTAAGGAGATTCGGATCTCACATCGATCTAACTGGTGGTTTAACAACAATATGAAGGTTGTGTTTGTAAGAAAACAAAAGGCTTACAGAAAATGGCAGAAAACCAGAACCGTTGAAGACTACATCGCTTACAAAAAAGAACGAGCCTGTTTCTTAAAGCACAAACGCCAAGAGTACAACTTTGCAATTTCTAAAAAGCTTAAACAGTCTAAAAGAATCAATAACAACAAGAATACCAACTTCACCGTGGATGAAACTTTATTTAGGGAATGGGCGAACAATACCTTCGGAATCTCTCCAGACCCTAATTTAAAGAATAACTCTCTCGCACCAGACAATACCAGTTGGCTGGTAAATTACATGAATAACATGACTCCATCCGGATCCAATCTTGATATCAGACCTCTACTAACAGAAATCACCATAACCAAAGAAAATGTAATTCAGGCATTAAATAATCTCCCAAATAAATCCACTTCTGGCCCTGATATGTTCCCCCTCTTCATCATGAAAGTAAGCAGTCCATTCATCATCGAGGTCTTGCTACACATATTTAAAGAAACCCTACACACTGGAATTATCCCTGAAATATGGAAACATTATATTGTAAAACCCGTGCCTCAAGTCAAACATCCGAAAGACAAGAAGGATTTTCGTCCAATCTCTATAAGCTGCAATTTACTAAAATTGTTCGAGAAGACTCTGCTGCCAATTCTTGTTATGCATTTTTTCCATAAAAGACCACCATATTTACACACTGTGATTCCAAAGAGATCAACTGTGACTAATCTAATGGATACCCTATTTCGGATCCAAATGACTCTGAACGCCAAAGAATAGATTGATGTAGTATTTTTAGACATTAAAGCTGCTTTCGATAATGTCTCAATCAATTCCTTGATGACAATACTTGAAAGGCATTTCAGAATACAGGGAGGCCTATTAAAAGTCATCGTTTCCATTCTCAAACAAAGGCATTTGAGAGTAGAACATAGAACCTTCCAATCGAACCACGTCGTCTACAGAGGAGTCCCCCAAGGTGGCGTCCTTTCCGCACTAATTTTTGCTGCCGCTTTGGACCCCTTCCTCTCTACGCATCCTGACTGCAGCTCTTACGCAGATGATATAAAACTCTTCATCTCGTCAAAACACGGTGACAAATCTGAAGCAATCAACGCCCATGCCACTGCCCTAATAGAAGAATTTGACCATTATCTTGAGAATATTGGCCTATCCATAAATCCGACCAAATCAGCACAAATGTCTTTCACCAACCTGAAGAAGAAGATGAACATAAACATCTACATAAATGGTATTAGAGTGCAAAAGGTTTCTCATCACACTGATCTAGGGCTCACCTGGGATGAAGGCCTGACCTTCCAACAGCACTTTGCCAACATTAAAGCAAAAACTCTGTCAGCAATGTGGGCGATAAGACAGGAACTTACTGGAGTAAACAACCAAAAATTTGCCACTCACTACATACAAACATGTCTTGTTCCGATTCCCATGTATGCCTCGACGATCTGGTCCTCTGCTTCCCTCACTAACATCAAAAAATTCATGGGTATCGAGTACTGGATTTTAAGGTGGTTGAACCGTGTTAATGGCCTCCCTTTCACCATATCGAGATCAATCATGTATGCTAACCTTGGTTGCACTCCTTGGAATCAGTTGCTCATTACAGGAAATCTGCGTAATCTCTGTCAACTCCTCACCGATCGCTTTGACGCTCCAAATGTCCATAATCTTGTTGCAGGTCCTAGGCTTTCCCGCGTCCTTTGCAATAGTTCATGGATTTCCCTAAGAAGCTTATTACAGAATTTAACTATGCTTAGAAGATGTTTTCCGTCTAACATCCTCGAAACGTACAACACCCTGAAGATTGATCCCCACAAGTTCTGTGATGAGAAAGCGTACAGATCTGAGAAAATACAGGACATGTACCACCACATAAAACTGTAGAAGTTTCCTGATTATCTCCTTCAGGATGGAATCTCCCATGAACTCTACTTTGCTGAAGAATTAATTTGTTTTAAATCATTATGTGTTTTGTATGTATATGTATTGGCTGTATATGCACACATTAGGACGCGTATGTGTTTATATGTCTCTACCTTTTGCTCGTGTCACTGTATATATTTTTATCTGCTATATTTGCTCACTTTAGATGTTATTTTGTTGGATAAAGAAACTAATGTTTATAATATTATATAGAAACTGTTTCTATAAAATAGAAATAATAATAATATGCGTAATTTATGTACGACTTCTATGTTTGCTGTCTAAGTTATAATGTATAAATGTATATAGGCACCCTCCTAGCTGAAGGCTGTTCAGGGGTGAAGCATATGGAATAAATTGAATAATAAATAAATAAAGATGAATGATATAGAAATATCTAGGGAGATCCTGATTGATGTCATCAACAAATTACCTAACAAAGCTACTGAAGGACCAGATGGTTTTCCATTATTCATAGTAAAATATGTAGCACGTACATTGTTGACTTTCTACTCCACATTTTCAGACGAATCTTACAATCTGGAAGAGTTCCATAAATTTGGAGATCTTACCATGTCAAGCCCATTCCAAATATTGGGAAACCTAAATCTCCAAAGATTTGCGACCAATTTCCATCAGTTGCTCTTTACATAAAATCTTTGAAAAAGCGATTCAGCCAGCAATTTCTCAGCAGTGCTTTTGTCACAGGCCTGAATATCTTCATACTGTTCTGCACAAGAGATCAACAACTACAAATCTTCTAGATACCCTCTTCAGAATCCAACAGGCCATTAATAACAAATCCCAGATTGACATCATCTTTCTGGACATTAAATCGGCATACAACACAATATACCTACCAGCTCTACTATTCTGAAGCACTACTTCGGTCTGGCAGATATCTTGCTACAAATCTTGAAGTCCATCCAACTCTCAGACATCTGTTTGTTAATGTCAACGATTTCCAGGTAACTTGCGATGTCACAAGAGGCATCCCGCAAGGGAGTGTGCTTTGAAAAATTCTATTCGCAGCAGTTTTGGAACCTTTCCTAGCATGTAATTCTAACTTTGTCTCTTATGCCGATGATCTGAAGTTCACGTGAGTTCAAACCATCATGATCAGATCCTGGATATTAACCAACAGGCCTCTACACAGATAATGAAACTGGAAAACTATCTAGCCATAATTGGGTTGCATCTGAACCCTTCCAAATCTGCTCAACTACCGATAACTAAAAAAAAAAGTTAAAAATTATGATCAAATCTTCGTTGGCGGGGAAAGGGTGCAAAGAGTCACTTCTCACACAGACCTAGGCCTCACCTGTGAAGTTGGATTCACCTTCCAGCCTCACTTTGTCAGGATGAGACAGAAGACGTACACGGCACTTTGGGCAGTGCGTCAGGAGCTCGTTGGTGTTCATCAGCCAGCGCTGCTTTGTCGGTACATTCTGAGGTGTATTACCCCTGTCCCTCTCTACGCATCTGCTCCTGCCTCCCACCTAAAAAAGTACCTAGAGAATATTGGTTGCTCAGATGGATGAACAGGGTGGTGTGTCACCCTTTTACTATCTCTAGATCCATCCTCCAGCATAATCTAGGGACCACTCCCTGGAGACTTCTCATTACGACAAGAAATGTACTCATGCTAGCTCGGCTTATCACAGGCCGACTAGATGCTTCATCTGTATCCCCGTTAATCTCTGGCTCAAAGGTGACTCCTGCCACCCTCTTGGGTTTACACTTACAAACATTGATTCCCTTAGGGCCATGTTTCCGGCCAACTGCCTCCAAATCATAATAAACTGGGCATCAACCCTGATAAGTTCTGTGAGGACAAGCTCTACAGAAAGGAATGCCTCAAGAACTGTTACCAACTATTACCTGGACTTTTTTGGCTGCTCATTTTTTTTATTCTTTATTTTATTTTTTATTTTCATATTTTTATTTTTTGTTTTTTTGTTTTATTTTTTATTTTCATATTTTTATTTTTTGTTTTTTTGTTTTATTTTTTATTTTCGTATTTTTATTTTTTTGTTTTTTTTATTATTTTTATTTTTTATATTCTGATGTCTATTGCTATAAACTGTTTTATTTGAAGCTATGTAAGTTCAATTATGTAAATATCTCGGTTCAAGCACGAATGTACCCTTGTACATTGTGTATGTCATTATTATTATTATCATTTTATTTCCACATCGGTGGGCACCCCTGGAACAACCTGGTTCGGCTAGAAGGGTGTACATTGTGCAAATTCCAGTTGAAAGCATTCATTGGAATTGGCAGAGATCAAAACAGATTGCAAATACATAACAAGGTAAAAATCAATACATAAAATAATAAATAATAAAATAAATAAATACTAAACAATAAAAAACACAGTGGTGAATCGAGGAAAGCTTTGGCAGGGAATTCTTTTCACAAAGCGCTTATTGTTCGTGTTTATAGAGTTCTTTCACTATGTCCTATCTATAGCGCTTCGAGCTGCAGAAAGATGAGGCATCGATTCCCAGGGAGTTATACATTCCAAACGCATTTGCCGGGAACACTGACCTAAGGTATTGCACATTTTGCAGACAAGGTTGTAGACAAAGTGTTGAACTGCACCTGGTTCTTTGTGAGGTCCGAGGGTTTGCAGAAACAACCCAGATATCAGGCGAATCCATTTGGCAGCATAGAAGTTGTGCCAAGGTGTGTAGATTCCTCTCTTTGACTATGGTTTCCCAGGGTTTCCTGCCCAGGTTTGTATAGAGCACACTCCTAGAGATGGTGAAAGGGTAGCCCATCTCCCTATTTAGCCATCTCAGGAGCCAATATTCAACCCCCAGGAATCTCTTCAGTTGAGTAGAGGAAGCTCCTGACCAGAGTACCGAAGCGTAGAGCGGTACGGGTGTTAAATTTATTCGGACGTATTCCAAGAGGAACTCCCGAGGCCTAAGACCAACCAACTCCTGCCTGATTGCCCAGTACGCCGCAAGCGTTTTTAGCCTGGCCATCTTGAGGTGGTCTTTGAAAGTAAGCCCATCATCCCACTTCAACCCCAAGTCCGTGTGAGAGTGAACCTTTTTAATGGTAGTCCCATTTATTGTGAGCATAATTTCATTAATAGTCCTCCTTTTTGTGAAAGTCATCTGAGCTGCTTTTTTAGGATTCAGTTTAAGTTCCAGACGTCCTAGATAATCCTGGAGCTCGAACAGTGCTATCTGATTTTCATAGGCGACTGCCTCAGCTTTTGCTGGATCATCGGATGTGACCAGCATCTTAAGATCATCAGTGTATGAAATGAAGTTTGGGTGCTTCGCCAGGAAGGGCTCTAGTGCGGCAAAAACCATGATGAGGGAACTCCCCCTTGTGGGGTGCCAACGGAGGTCGTGATAGTCATCTCCAATCTGTGATCATATTTGATAAATATTTGACTGTTAATGAGGAGTTGATGGAGGACAGCAAGAAGATTACCTTCGATTCTGAAATAATGCTTCAGAATTTTAACTAGCTCTGTTGTGCTGAGTGTGTTGAAAGCTGTCTAGAAATAAGATTTCAAGTTGTTTCTTTGAGTTACGGGCTTTTTGGATTTCCCAGCTGGTCATTAATAGATTTGATAGCGTAGACCACCTAGGAATAACAGTATGAATATGCTGTGGACGCCCATTGAAGCAGTGATCGACTAAGGTGGACTGTATCGTTTTTTCTAACACTTTTAGCAGTCCACAGGAAATAGAGATTGCTCTGTAGTCTCTGGGATCTTTTGGTTTATTAGTTTTTGGAACTGGTAAAGCATGGTAGACATTCCATATTGTTGGTGTGATACCACTCTCGATGATGCGGTTGAAGAGGTGATGTAACAGGTCAATCACATAGAAACTGCATATTTTTAGAATAAAGAGTGGGAATCCGTCGGGACCAACTGTAGATTTATTGGAAAGGCTGTTTATTGCTCTCATAATCATTTCCCTTGATATCTTAACATGTGGGGATGTTCCACAGGGCTACCAACGAGATCAAGATTCCATCATATCCAACAACAACATGCCATTGGTGGGGTTTATAACCAAGTACAACAGAATGATGATGAATTCGGTTGCATAGCAACGCCATAAAGAGGTCACCATAAAGGAAATACGAATTGAAATCGTTTTGTGTTAGACGTAACAATGGCGAGCGGGTTGCGCAGCAACGCCTAATGATTCACCATTAAGAAAATATGAATTAAAATAGAAGGGAAAATATTTTAAATAAGTAACCCCTTGTTTAATGTAAGGTGGGGTTCTCAACAATGTGAAAACAGCAACAATGGCGAATTTGGTTGAGTAGCAACGACAGATGACGACACCATTAAGGAAAGACGAATTGAAATTGAAGTAGAGGGAAAGCAACAAAATGATTGAAATAAAATAGCCTTTGTTTGGTAGATGGGGTTCTCAACAAAGCACAAACACAATGGCAAATTGGGTTGCGTAGCAATGCCAGATGATGTCACTATTAAGGAAAAATGAATTAAAGTAGAGGGGAAAAATATTTTAAATAAGTAACCCCTTGTTTAATGTATGGTGGGGTTCTCAACAATGTGAAAACAACAACAATGGCGAATTTGGCTGCGTTACAACGACAGATGACGTCACCATTAAGGAAAGACGAATTGAAATTCACGTAGAGAGAAAGCAACAAAAAGAGTGAAATAAAATAGCCTTTGTTTGGTAAATGGGGTTCTCAACAAAGCACAAACACAACAATGGTAAATTGGGTTGCGTAGCAACGCCAGATGACGTCATCGTTAAGAGAAAAAGTATTGAAATTGGCTTGGATGATGCAAAAAAAAAAAATTCTCATTGTTTCATATAAGATTGGATTTTCAACAAAGCGCCAACCCAACTTTAAAAGAAATATTCCAAGATTTACTGATTTTTTCTCATTATTACTCGACAACAACACTCCATCTGCTGTCTATAAACTACCGAGGCCATCAGCACATTTATTTGCAGACGGAAACACCGCCAATGTTCTCTTGGTTATAAAACGACCCTTTAAATACCCTCTTTCCGAAGGGTAATTATCGTACCAACATTTTATTTATTTTTTTCATCATTTCCGCCGGGAAAATAAACAATATAAAAGTTCTCCGTTTCCATATGTTATCTACAGCAAATGAAAATCAAGTCCGCTTTATCGATTGCCCATAAAAACGCACATGTCACAAACAGACCAGTTCCATTACAACAATTTGAAATATGTTTCCCATGACAAATGACTGTCTGTCAGAGAAAGAACTACAACCAGGCATATTGCAGCTATTCACGAGAGCATTATACATGACAATAAGCATTCCCGAGTGTTATACATCAGCAAAGAAAAAGACCCGCGCTACTCTATTTCCATTCCCTAAAATATATTTCGGTGTTTGTAGATGAAAATGTACGTCGCACGCAAATTCAGTCTCTCTTGTTCCTGAAATGAATTTACCTACGGGTTAATAGAACGTAATAGTTGCAACAGAACCGTCTTAACATTAATATCTTACTTTCGTTCGATTCCTGCACTGGAGACCTTGGAAAATTTCCTCATTTTTGTGATGAAATGGAAAAATAGTGACGACATGTATCCTAATTCTCAGAAACATTTCTTTGCCTTTAGCATTAGTGTACATTCAACTGTAGCTCAGAGCACCAGCAGCACGCACTTACAATTACGAATGATGTCGCTGTACAACTTCCCCTTTCCTTTTATACGTGGCCTATGCTGTCTGCTCCCTGAGTCCAATATATGGCAATGCTCCTACTGTTAAGGTTAGATTAATTCAGATTGAAACAGCCTTCTTTTATACACTGGCTAGGGGAATTTTTCATTTGGAGTAGGAGACCGTAGAAAAGTCTCCTATATCAGTAGTGCATTCGTTGTAGGGTTCTTCGTATGGTGCAGTTACAGACACTTTATTATGTTCCAGCATTAAATGTAGAAGTTCAAGTTCTGTCTTTTGTCGACGATTATACATTCACTGGCAAAAAAATTAGAAAACTTCTGGTGTCAACAGATGACTGAAAAATTCAGTTTAGGCAATAGCGTAGCCAGGGTTTTTTTCCAGCAGGTACATTCACAAAAAAAAGGCACCAATCGCAATTCATAAAAAATGCGCCATTTGCTTTATAAAAATGCGCCATAATAACAGGTTTGGGGGTACAATGTACCTGCTGATTCTACCCTAGCTACCCACTCAGTTTTGGCAAAGAAAGACCCATTTCCAACCGAACTATGTGGCGGGGGTTGAAAAAACTGGGATTTGATAGTCGTGTACCTACCCGAAAGCACCTCTTTCTGTAAAAATCTAAAGATTCCATTGGAGTGGCGCCAACGTCACTGGACTGTTGAACAGGAGAAAAAAGACCATGTGGTTTGATGATTCTCGATTTGAAATTTTTCTTTCTTTTTGCAGCCACGGTAGGGTGAAAGTCTGGTGTGAATCTTACGAAACTATGAGTCCAGAATGTCTTGTATCAATCATTTAAGTGGCTGGAGGTGGTATCATAGTATGGGGTACGCTCTGTTTGTACGGACTAATTCCGCTCATACTGTTAGAAGGTTGAGTTTGGAGGTAACTCAACCATTGAATATCCCTCTGTCATATCAGACCAACTTCACCGTGCAATGCTTCATTTTTACCAAAATTGCGATGGATTCTATTAAGTCAACCGTGTAAGAACAGTATCTGAATGGTTCGAGGAACATTGCCAAGATTTCAACATATTTCCTGGAAAGAGTAGTTCGGCTTCGAAGTTCTTTGCAATCTCCATGGTCTCCATGGTCTTTATTAAGACTATGGAGATACTGCAATCTCTATGGTCTTAATAAAGTGACTAGGCAGTGTATGTCTTCTCGAAAATTATGAGTTTCAGAAATGCAAAATATGTCCTTGACTTCTTTTCGAAGTTTAAAAATACTACAGGGTTTAACAATCTTACCTTTCTTAATTGAAAGAGCTAACATTAAAAAATTGTCAAATTTCTGAGAGAAATTAGAAATAAAAATCGAAATAATGCAGTGGTATCTAAAATTAAGCAGTTTTGTGCAAACAGTAAAAAGTGGGCATCAAATAATACAGGTGTGAAAGATAAAAATGAACAAACCAGACTAATGTACACAATAGAGAGAAAAATCATTAGCGATTAGCACCATTGTGGGAATTGCTGTTCAAACACTTCAGGGGATGAAAAAGAAAACACGCACACCTTTTTGTCGGGTTCCATTTCAATTAGAAAATTGAAGACACGCGATCAGATTCCTACTCGTCTTACCGAAGGGCTTAAGAGTGAGAGAAAAAAATATATAAAAAGAAGAAGGGGAAAGTATCTCGGAAATAAACCGATTGATGTGTGCGTCCGCGTGTTCATCACACTAAAATGACAGTAATCTTCCTTTAATCGACTTCTCTGTCTTTCTTTCTGCGCCTGTTTTTGTCTTGAGTATCTCCTAAGGAAATCCGCCTGGTGAGTTGGCTACAGCAAGGCGGTGTCACCTCAGACACAACACCTAATAGAAAATATATCGGAGTTGTCACGAGTTGTTCGGACTTGCCGATGGGATGGCTGTCTCACTGAGTCGGGTTTTATTGCCCGCCATTTACAATAAGACAAGAATTCCATTGGCGGGCATAAAGAAATATGACGTCCGTCACCAGTATCTGCTCGGTCGTGACAAACCCAGAGATTGTTTCTCTTAGTTTAAATAACGTGTAATTTTCCGTTTCTGGAAGGGGACAATCAGTCAAGGGATGCTTCGAGATACAGAAAGAAATGCAAGACAAGAACGTCTTAGATGGAGACGGGCATGATTAGTTATATTTGGGAGGAAATAAAACATATCAAGAATGTTAAACAAATATCAGAGTCAGCAAATCTACCTTCCTCGGACACAAATAGATGGCCAGGCGAAGATTTCATGAAGGTTATAGTTCATCCTTGTTCGTTCTTTAGTCACAAGATGTCGGAATACGAGGGGAGTTCAAAAAAGATTTATATTCACTCAGAAGTAGTTGCAATAGAAAGTTGAATTTTTTTTTTGTTTGATGTCTTTAAATCTCTCTAGCAAACCACACGAATTTTGGTTTGATCTGACAATTCATTTTTTTACATTTTTTCAGCGCTGAATGAAGTGAAGAGTCACAATGGATGAAGTGGAATACAGATCAGTGATTTGCTTCCTCTTTCTACAAGGGAAAACACCAAAAACAATCCATGAAAGAAATGATCGCTGTTTATGGAGAATACAAACCAGGTTATGGTGCTGTTGGGTACAAACAATTCAAATGTGGAAGAACCTCAGTGCATGATGAAGAAATCCCAGGATGCCCAGCAACTGCTACAGAAGAGAGTGTTGCAAAAATTGTGGAATTAATCCTAGAAGATCGCCGTACTAGGGGCAGAGAACTAGCTGCAGCGCTCTAAATTAGTGTAGGGTTTGTACAGAACGTCATCCCTCAACAGGTGCATACGATTAAAGTGTCTGCTACATAGGTTCCCAGACTCCTGACCCCTTACCAGAAGAAAAAAGGGCACAATGTATACATGGAACGTTGTCGGTGTGCCCGGAAAAGCAAAGAGGAGTTTTTCACGGATAGTCACCATGGATGAAACTTGGATCCATAACTATGATACCGAAACTAAACAAATATCAAAACAATCGAAGAATCACCCCAACCCAAAAAGGCAATGGTTCAAGAAAATGCTGGTAAGGTGATGCTGTCAGTTTTTCGGGATCAGCATTGTGTAATACTTACAGATTACCTTCAAAAGGGCTGTACTGTGATGGCGAAGTATTATTCCAACCTCCTCGTAAACCCACCTACAGCTATAAAAGAAAAAAGGCGGGGAAAACTGTCAGTAGGTGTGCGCCGGCTCCACGATAATGCCCTGCGCATTCCTCGCACTCTGCAGTGAGGGATGCAGAAGAATTTGAGTTTTAAATATTACAGCATCCTGCTTATTCCCTCGATCTTGCACCAACGGATTTCTTCCTCTTTCCTGCCCTGGAGTTTTTCTTCATGGAAAACACTTTGCTGTCGATGACAAGGTAATTTCTGTTGCCGAGTCGTGGTTTGAAAGACAGTCAGACTTCTACAAAACTGACCTAAAGAAGTGTATTGAGAGATGGCAGAAATGTGTCATTTTGTCTGGTGATTATGTTGAAAAAGTGTAATATATGGTGTTTGTTTTAATCTTCTATCACAACTATACAAATCTTTCTTGAAACCTTCTCCCCTCGTATAATGATTGTAAATTGCGAGTATCTATGGCCTATTGCTTATTTTTTCTATTGGAAAATTTCTGGTGTTAAAAGTCCCAGAAATATTCCTCCTGCCCATATTGGTAGGGCCAATGAGCCCCTGGCCGTTGGCCGTGACGGGACAATTGCAACTTCACTTACATCTATATATGTACATTGTATTCATTTAGTTGCAATAAAGATTCTCTCTTTCTCTCTCTCTCTCTCCAGTACTACTTTAAACACTGTGGTGATTTCACTTTGATAGACTTATTTATCTTCGTCCCATATTCAGTCTTACATTTCAAACATCATCTTAGGTTCCCATTGTCATTCGGTCATACGTCGAAATGACCACATCAGTAAATCATGGACTAGACACAATGTGCCTTTACACTCATGGAAATTTTCATGTCAGATTGAATCATAATGCGGTAGTATTTTTCGTCTTCAACTACTTTTAATTCTTCTTCTCCTAGGTTGTACGTGACTCCAAAATTTATTTTTCCCAAATGCAAAACCTTGCATTTAAAAGCATTAAACTTCCGTACTGGACCATCCAAGCAACATGGCCTGGATGAAATTGTTAATCATCATTTCAAATTGATATGCTTAATTTTAGCTACCACAATATGATTCATCTTCTGTTTACATCAGATGGTATATCTCCTGGTTTTTGGCTTCATCTTCAAATGACAGTTTTCAGGGCTTTTGGGCCAAACTATTCGATGTCTATAGGAATCGAACGATTGGTGGAATCTTTCGGGAAATATACGTCCCAATAGATTTACACCTTCTCTGGTGCTCCATCCTACATTACATATCAGAGCGTGTAGAGTTTATTTAGGGATAAATGAGGTGAGGAATTTTCCAAACCTCGTAGTCCCTTTTGGTGATTCCATTCCATCAAAACATCTCCTACTGATATCATTGCCTTCTATTAATATCGGCAGCACGCATTTATTAACAGTTCGTGGATATGCTGGGAAACATAGACTCTGTTAAATAAAATAATGTATAATCGAACAACAGCGAGCTCTACGTTGTGCCGTAGTTACATCTTACAATAAGCTCTTCGCCGGTTCTAGTGGAAGTTAAATTAGGGGTTCCAGCTAAGATAAATGGGGGTTTACTGGAGATAACTACGAAACTATTAACCATACATCACTAGTGAAAACTGGAGTTAGCGCTGCACCTATTTGTTCCTTGAAGTTGGAACCAGATGCAGTTCCTTCTCAAGTGCCCGACAGGGACGGAAGTTTGCAAACTTGTTCGTCCATCTAAATGCAATTATTCACTGGCCTTCCGCCTAATTACGTACGGAACAATGCGTTGGATCGTTTGAGTCATGCATTCCACAGCTCGGACCAATCAGTCAGAAGTGGGGTGCAGTGAGAGCTGTGTACAGGGAACGCAGGTGGTAGGTGACTGCAGGTCAAACAGACGCAGCGATGAGAGACGGCTAATTGTCATAAATGGGAGACAATACAACTAATTACTTTTGGCCACTGATTAAATGCACGCGCCACACTGTTGATTATTCTGGTCACGAAGACCTGCACCTCGCGAATATCTCGTTCACCTTCGACCAGAACATGCGGCTCCCTCTGCTCTATAATTCTGAGTTCGCTAATTTTTCTTGACCTACTTTGCGGATGAAGGAAATTCATTTTAAGGGGTGTAGCCCTTTTCCGTCACGTGATCACCATCACCATATGAAGATGCCTATTCTGCAGCGTAGTGGAATGGAGATCCACTAATGAGGTTTTTTTTATTTCCAACAGTACCTACGATTAATCTAGCTCCCTTCTAGTTCATCAAAATATACTACATCACCAAAAGTATACGGACCCCACTACACGAATACTGAATATCATGACAGAATTTCCCTGAGAGCATGCGCATCGGCTCAAACATACTATTAAACTCTGCATGGTCACTTTATTAGCTACACCTACCCTTTCTTTTTTCATGAAATAGAGTGCTCCTTCACCAACAGCAACACGGCAGTGTCTCGGTAAATAGGCATTCTAGAACGCACAAACACACACCTTGTCGTACCTTGTCACCGATGAAGCTTCGCAGCCAGCAACCGAACCGGGTTCCATTGCTGCCAGAGTGAAATAAGGTACTGTAGCAGTGGACTCAGTTTATTGCAACTAAGACTGGTCAGTGGGAATTGGAAAAACGTTGCCTGCTCTGACTAATCCTGGTCCTTGATGATTCATGCTGATGGGAGGACCAGAATATGAGAAAAGGAGTCCATGGATCAATTTTGCCAGGTGCAGGCTGATGATGGCGGCGTAATGGTGAAGTGTTTTCGTTGTGCACACTGGGCCCCTTGAAACCACTGTAGCAACCTTTGGATGTCACAAGTTATCTGGAAATCGTATCCGCCAGTATCATCCCTTCATAGTTGCAGGGTGTCCATCTGCGAATGAGTTATTCCAACAGAATAATACGCCATGTCACAAGGCCAGAATTGTACAGAAGTGGTTTTAGGAATATGGGAGTAAATTCAGTATACTTACTGCCTTCCCAGTCACTCAATCTCAATTCAATTGAGCACCTGTGGAATGAAGTGGAGCGAACTCTTCGAAGTTGACTTTCGCAGCTATCCAGTTTGCAACAACTGTGAGAAGTAATTGAGTAAACATAGACCAGCGTCTCTGTGGTAACTGACACTTCGCTGAGTGCATTCCATGAAAAATCTAGGCTTTTCTGAGGGCTAAAGAGGGATTTATTCGCTATTAGGTAAGTGTACCTAATAAAGTTGCCACGCTGCGTAAATCGAGTAGGCCTGCCTCTGCACAAGCAATACATCAGAATCCAGAATGGGTCGTGACACATCAGTAAACTTTTTGTGTGCAGTTTCGACTTTTGTGAACATCCGAAAATCCATTGTAGAGTATGATATTCATCGGTGGATAACTGTAGCGGATTCCTCAAAAAAAAAAAAAAAAAAAAAAAAAAGCCTAGACAACTTCACAAAGGAACATGTTTGACGAACCATAAGGAAGGAATTTTGTGTCTCACATGTCTGCTTGGGGAAAATATCACGGAGCAGGACCAGGAATCAGAGGACGTCAATTATCGTTAGAGAGCTGCACAGACTTAGGTTCAATGACGGGCAGCTGGATTATTCTTCCGAAACTGATCGCATGTTATGAGAAGAATAAAATGCTGCACATTTGTTGGTCTTCCATCAAGATTTGAACTCAGGGATCTTGTGACAAAATGATCCAAATCGAAATATGATTTACAGTCATACACTTTAAACTTCACATAACGCAGTATGATCATCAAAGCACTGGACCTTCAAAGACCATCAAGAGAAATTATACGATGAATGTATCGAATACTCCAATCCCTTAAATATCAAGATTTTTGATTTTGGGACTTTTTATATTAGTGATCGAATTTTGCCGGAACAAAATGCCGGTTGTCGTAAAATTAAGCTGTTGTCGCACATCTTCGACCTAACTATAGTGCCCTTTAATGCCCTATAATTCACACTGCGCCCTATAACGCGTCCTTTGCAATAACTATCTTTGCCTAAAAAGTTGTAAAAACACGCACGAGTTTGCATCGTATAACTGTTTATCCATTTAATGAATGTGAATAAAAATGAAAAAATACGAGGGATATTAACTCAATCGTGCAGAAAGTGCTGACACGGTCCCCGAATCAATTAGACTAAGCTAAGTAAACAAAGACAGGCATAGACACAAAAACTAAAAACTGAAATTCATGGACGTAATTGAGATAACAGGCCGGCTTCACTAGCGCTGGATGAGCGAATATCCTCTATTCAGCAGTTTTTAGTAAACTTTTTCCTTGATTTCCTTAATGTTCTGTCTTTTCTCTCAGCATTTTAATTAATTAACTTTTTTTCCCCCTTTTCTTTTTTTATCTAAAGTGTCTACATCAAACTAACGGAAGAGAGGCATAATTGAATTAGAGAAACCACTTAAAATTCACGTCTGGGTGTCTCGAGGCATTCGCTGACAGTTTCTAAAACATAACGAGGTATAGAGGTGTACAGCAGAAAATGCAACTCTTTTTTTTTTTTAGGTGCTTTTAAAAATAATAAAAAAATGTCATTCACAATTATTAGGCCTAGCAAACGCCATTATTCCCGGCAAACATTGTTATACTTATACAATAAAGTTTTCTTTCTCCTGACATTCATCACCTTTGTTTTTCAGAGGGTTCTTCCCCCATTTAAGAGTAGGGGGGATCGTTTGTATTCATTTACAAATGAGGCAGTTTAGTTATAATAGAGAAAAAAATTCCTCGCATGGCCGGCGTGTTTTGCTGTAGGCCGTTTGAATCATCTGTCTGCTCATGGTTCGATTTGAATATCCTGGTTTCTCTTTTTTCCGCTCTCACTCAGAGGTCTTATTGAGAAATTCCTTCCCTCCCTCTCTGTCCCCCCACTTGGTCTCGTCAAAGAAGCGATATGCCGGCCAAATATGACACAATCACGGATAAGTTCTTTAGCCTCGTCTAACGATTTTTCCTGATTTCCAAAGACCCTTTTGAGGGCGTGTGGGTAGATATCAGTCTAGCTTTGTATCAAAAGGCCACGTAGACGATGGCATGTTCAATTTCCGTATCTATGACGGCGGTGAGAAATATGAATTGTTTGCAGCTGGAGACATTGCCGGTACGATAAAGTAAGTTTCATTGTCCGTCCGTCCGCTAGCCCTGGAAAAAAAGACCAATCCGCTCGCAGAAGAGAACAGCTCGAAGGCTTTTTAATAAGATCCTTCGCAGAGTGGGCGTCGTTGGTGGAGATGGGTGGGGGGAAGGAACTACGGAGGTCGAAAAAGATGCCTGAAATTACCTCCGGAAGAATAACACTGACAGTGATAAAACTTTGTTAAGGTGCTTCTCAGAAATGGGAATTCCGAGCTAACTGCCATATTTGTGTGCTCCAAATGAAAGTGTTGATGCTTATAAACTGCGTTTACTCGCTGTCAATGACTTCAATTTGGCGTCTTTTATCACGTTTCGTTTTAATAGAACTCGCTTGGAGAGATCGGTTGTGAAAGAGCTCACAAAATGGTCCTCTATGCTTATCTACTTGTCCATAGACGAGAAAAGAGAGAAATTAGAAGGCAACATGAAGGTATGCTGGTAGAAAAGTGTAAAAAAAGACGCAATACCTCGCTACTATAGTAAGGATGAAGCCGGGAAGCATGGTTGCCATGGAAACCGTGTAGGTTTTTTTTTTTTTTTTTTTTTTTTTTGACATTTCTTCGCAACGTGCCTTTAACTCTGATTGCTTTACCTTTTACCTTTAGAACTTAACTTTTCAAGAAACAGTATCGGTACCTTTTAGGTACAAAACCGAGTGAGAATTCTTCTCCCATTTAAGAGTTTACCTGCATGCAAGCAAAAGGAAAAGGTTTCTAAACAATTGAATAAAAATGAGCAAAAATTATTAATATATTCTCGGATCATATTTACGTCAAAATAGTAGACGTCATATATACGTCAAATAGAGACTTGTCCTTCGTTATACGTCAAACAGAGACGTGTCCTTCCTGATACGTCAAACAGAGACGTGTTCTTCATGTATACGTCAAATAGACACATGTCAGTATACATCAAACAGAGACGTGTTCTTCATATATAAGTCGATATAATTACGTGTTTGTCATATATACGTCAATATTTTGACCTAATCTTACGAAGGATTGTTTTTCTCCGGTCACATAAGATTAACACTGTCTTTTGACATTTGGTTATGGATACCTCACAAAATCTACTACACTGCCTTGCCAATTAATCAGAGATTTCGGCGTTCTGGTGTATGCATGTATCAAGAATATAATGACCTGCTGGATCAAGTAGTACGATAAATCTATGGAAAGAGTTGCATTTTGTCGGTGGAATTATTAAAGGTGTATTATGGGAAAGGAAGGCGACACTTCACCAGAGGCATGAGCGTTGTCACTCGTGACAGAGGAGCTCACTCCTGTATCAGTGCAATGTCGTTGGTTTTTAATCAGTGGATCTTTGGTTCTTATTAGTGGCTTGTGGGACTGGACTGTATCTTTGGTTTTTAATCAGTGGTTGTTGGGACAAAATTAGAAATGAGAAAAATAAGTCCAGCTGAAAGAAAAAACTCTACACGCGAACAGATGTCATCTGAGATAAGCCTCAACCACCAACGAATCTGAGAGATCTACAAGTAATTACAGTAATGGGATACATCACAAATGACAACTCTGCACACTTAATCGAATCAATAACACTCGGGGGTAGGTATTGTAATCCTAAAGGTGGAAATTTTATATAAATAAATAAATGAATCTTCACCGAATATACCATAGTCTATAAAAGAAAAAAAGAAAAGTTACAATATGTCCGTAACGGCAGGTAGCCAGAAACTAATATTTTAATACTATAATTTCTAATATTTTGGTAGGTAAGTGTACAACAAAATGTTTAAATCAATATAGTATCTATAACGGAACTTGTATCATATATTTTTTTTCTTTCTTAACAGAGCATCATATTCCCTCTATAAAAAAATCTAGCTATGGGAATATGGCCACACTCGGTAGGCATGCCATATGTGAAAGCATCCTTTTCAACAATAAGTCCATAAATATCAATGCCCCTAACTCTTTATTCAAAATGAATACTATGTAACACATAAAACATCTCCAAGTCAGACTTACCTTACTTCGCAGCGACCCCTACAGGCTTGTAAATGAAACACTAGAATTGGTATTTTGGCTTCACACCTGATGGGTGGATGAGTAATTGCGAGGGATAAACATCTCATCTCCGTATGGTTACCTTTAGCAAGTCCAGAATCGCCAGAGGGACTCGAGTCGAAAATAAGAAAGAAAAGAGCAGAAAATCGGAGCATTACGGAGATAATATCTAGCGAAACTTCCACATCGTGTGTGTGTGTGTGTGTGTGTGTGCGTGTGTGTGCAAGGTGCACGAGGAAGAATCGATAGAGCAACAGCTGCGTAAGTACAGACTACGTATAAAAATAAAACTACATTAAGGTCGCCCGGAATGTTCCGAGTTAGAGGCGGAGGGAGTGTTTGCCACCACCGTAGAAGGAACAGAAAGAGAGAGAGAGAGAGAGAGGAAGAATGAGGTGTGCGCACGAGGATCTGCACTTCCCCTATCTAACCCTGATTATATTTCCGATATTGGAACAACATTCGGCAGTATTAACCTCCGAATACGTTATAACAGATGTTGCGCTCTGAGAGCTGAGTAGGGGGAGGTCCTCAGCCCCCATCCGTATTCAGACAATAGATGAAGACATGACGCAGTCATTGGTTGGCCTGGTTGTAAAAAGGCTTCATTTATCGGGCCATATTACTCACCCCCTCCGGGCTATTAGAACTGTACAAGGCATTTGTCTCGAAGTCTGTACAGGCTTCGATGTATCTGAAAACGATAGATGGTACTGAGAGAGACAGGTTTTCTTTAACCTTTATGGAACCAGTGTAAATAAAAAAAAAGAAAAAAGAAAGTATTAACGCTATCATCAACAGAGTAATGCATACATTTTTTTGTACAAATCTCAATGTTTTTATTTTTTATTATTTCAAGCTATAATAGTCCTCTGAAATCTAGCAGTAGAGACATGAAGTGGGTTCCAAGCCATCAAAGGTGTGTGAGAATGCATCCACCTGCACGTGCACCCAACATTGGTGATATAAAAAGAAAACGAAAGTATCACTTCCAGAATATAATAATAAAAGAAAAGAAAAAAAACGAAACCAAGAAAGCAAAGCCTGCGATGAAATTTCGGAATTAGAATGTGCATCTCGCACTGAAATCTCATCTTTGGGTGGTTTCAAGGGTCGTTATGAACGTTCTACAGCCGGGCGCGATCTTGCTTATTGTCACACGAACAGACAAGGTAAACACAGGAAGAGACATTAAACTGCCTAAAAAAAACTCTTTTCATCTATCTATCCGTGTGTGTACACATAGACAGATAGAAGCGAGAAGAGAAATGAAATTGGAGTGCATTATGGAATATCCTACTCGACTGTAGTTCCCTCTATCGGTGCTCGCAACATTTTTAATATCACTCCAGTATTCACCGTTGAGCTTTTTTCTTAAAGACAACTTAAACATTTTTAATACATATACACCGGTTATCGAGAAAAAAGGAAACTTTTATTAAATACGATATCTTAAAATTTAATGTGGTGTTTAAGTGTACAGTTTATTTTGGACAGGCAGTGTACTTGTGGATAAAATACTGCAAAATTTTACTTTATACTTATATTAAAAAAATGATAAACGCATTTATCTAATAAAAAATTGATGTGTTTATAAAAATAAAATTTATATATCCAGAATTAATTAATATAATATAAGAATATAAAAAGTCTGGAAAACTCAAGAAATGTGTTTGGTGTACCATAAAGAGGGTAGATTGAGCCACGCGCATGTCGTCTACTGAATACATTATGAAACAGGTCCCAAAGGACAGAGAACCTCTTTCAGTACATTAACCATCCGTAAGAAGTGGCATAGACTTGGATTAAATGGTAGAGAAGGTAGGCATAGTCCCAATATCACAGTCCACAATAGAAACAGCCTTTGAAATGGTGTCTTTTCTGACATTCGTGGGCTTAGAACAATGGCAGAAGTATTGTGGAGTGACAAATCTTGCTGCACGTAGATGGAATCTGTTTTGTACGACTGGAATCCATTTGAATAATAGCGTTGTAAGGGTCTTTTCCAATATCAATGAAGAGCCCTTAAGGGTTCAGGGTAATTGCCAGGGTTTGGGTGTGGACATCGCCGGTGAGCGCCACCTACCTATTGAAGTATACCCGATTTACTATGAATTTTGGTGGAGGTGATCAGAATGTACGCGGCAGTTTCAGCTGATTCGAAATTGGTCAGTTGGTCGTAGTGGCTGGAACCATGAAGGCCTTGACAATTTTATGTTTTGAACAATTATGCGGTATCTACACCTTGGCAATGAAAAGAAAACGGACGCTGTGAGTAGAACCACCGACAACTCTGCGTGTCATACAACAAGGATCGTACTCGTAGCCAATCAGAGCGTGCACCTCTACCCCACTGAACAATTGTGGGATGACCTGGAACTCCGGGTTAGCGTAGAAAATGGCCTTCTTCCAAACCGGCTCTGGCTGACATCTAATAGAAGTTGATATAAAGCATGTCCAAGGGAGTTGAGGCTTTTCAGGAATTATTTGAGTGTGTCTGAATACTTTTATTCGTATAGTGTAGTTTTAAGCTCGTTTGTTATGAAAGTTTCAGATTTTGAAAATTCATACTTGTTTAACAAATAAAGAAAATCACGTTTTTAAGAAGCATTACCTATTTTGTTGCGAACACTTATGTACATTAAAAGCGTATCTTCGAGCCGTCGGGAATGTTAATTTTCTTTTGGAAAGGTCCTGTACATCAATGTATATCGGCTAAGAGTGCTACAGACAGGGCAGAAATGCGATAGAGATGTGATTGATGGTAGCGCAAATGATGGGGAGAGCTGAACGGAAATCTATCTTTCACTCAAAACAAGAAGCATGTTTAAGAGCTTATACTTGTTAGAGTTGCCTACTTGAGCAGTCTCTCCAAGTACATAGTTTCCAGGCAGAGATTCTAACTGTCAGCTCTGATAGAGTGAGGACGAAACAATTTGTTATGCTGTCGTCGACCTCCCTGTAATTTTAGATTTCTCACCCGCAACCTCTCGGCTGTGACACTTGAAAAATACATCTCGATTGGTCTGCATTTCTATTGGGTATTACTCTCGGAGTAGACAAGGTATTAGGAAAAAGCCTTTAAAGGGATCGATAAACTCCGCGTTATAGAGAGAGAGAGAAGGAAAAAAACTCCTTCAGAAATGTATTCCATTTACAGTGCACGAGCGACAATTTCCACTTCAGAGCTATTTGAAACTTCTGAGAAACTTTTGATCGAATCGTAGCCATATAAAGTTACCAGACATTAAAAGTTCTTTCCCACACTGTAGATATTGCGAAAGAAGACAAAAGGTGACCCGAAGAGGATTTCATCCCTTATTACTCAATAGCGTAGATCAAGTGGTTTCTTTTCTAATTTATTATAAATTTTTCTGTGTGGGAAAACCCCCATAATGAACTTCCTCCAGCGTGCTGAAATAATCATAAAAATGCAAATGTACATAAGAAAGGCAATGTAAAATGCGGTTTCATTAACATACTACCCTGAAAAAGTACCGTTATTCAAATCAGTATTCAGCGCTAGCCGTTCCAACTTTTCTACGTTCCATGCCCATGAACTATTCACACAGCATCAGCAATATGAAAGGAAGCAGAACATGGTAATCACTGGAGATTCTTCAGAGTGGACAGAACAGGGTGCCTCAGAATTCAGTGCCTTAACCAGCAGATAGAAGGATGTTATTATCCTCTTTATAAAACGATTGTGAGACCTCATCTGGAATATTGTATTCAAGTCCAAAGGCGGATAGTTGGAGCAGCTAGGAACATTGGAGCAGCTTGTTGTCGATCAGTGAAATAAGTTGCCCCAGAAAGTAGTTGAAGTTGAGTCTTGCAAGATTTAAAGTGAAAGTGGATAGTTACTTTTTGGCGGTGGTAAAGTTGTAACCGATTGAGAGTAGTATTTTAAGCGTCTCTCTGAAGACATTCCTTAAATAGGTGCAGAATTCTAAACCAAAAACGCTTCTAGGTAGGTCATCAGCTGGAAAGGTCATGTTGGTTGTTTTTGTTGGGGGTAGGGGGGCATATATTCCTGTAAAAAGTGTTCACAGTGAACAATGAGAGGTTGTGTTGTGTCTTAAATAGGGAGGCTGCTAAACGTTAGTTCAATCCTGTTTCGAAGCTTCAACTCTGCTAAACAGCGAGAAGTATTTATTTTCTGAAGACGTTTGAAGCCATCCATCGGAAAAAGTTTAACTTACTACCCAAGAGTGTCTGTTTGCAGCATGCTCCATCAGAGGTCACATATGCGACGGTATCTATAATCATGGACCTGTCTTTTAAAGTCATCTTACACCACCAACACACCACCAGATGTCGTACCAATTGAGTATCACCTGTTTGAACCCACATATGGAATTAATCGAACGAGACTAATGTTACGGAAACTTACCAGAATTACCAAATACAATTTTGGGCATGAATCTCTATTCCAAGATACTGGTGTTCTTAATACATAAAGAACACCAATATCCAGACTGTTACAAAATGATTATCAAAGACTGGAAAGTATTCATTTGGACCTCTTCTTTCGCTTAATTAGATTTAATTTATGCTTTGCAACCTTGTGCTCCAACTCCAACCTCCTACCTGTTCAACAGAATTATACAGTTCCTCCCTGCATTTTGAGTGGTCCCGATATAAAATCGAGTGCTTAAGCTGATGGACATCGTATGGATTTATATTCCCACTGATTATTACCGAAACAACTGTTTGGAAAAGTGGCCTAAATTTATATATTCTAAGAAAATAGGCATGTTATAATAGTCAGGATACTGGTGTTCATGTCCGAACCCGTGAATGCTGCATTCAATTCTAGGTAATGCGAAAAATAAAACATATTCTTGTAAAAAAAAAAACCCTTTAATTTGATTCATCCTTGAATTTCCACGGTTGGGTAAGTCCAGTATATTTGACAAAATAGAATCCCACCGAATCGAGTAATTAAGTACGCATCAACGCCGTTAATTATCCAGGAATGGATGTTGGATCGAAAGGATGTTCAATACTCTGTTTAACCTCTAACCTACCCAAGTAATTCAGACTGTTATGTAGTGAGACGTTCTATAGCAAGCTATTAGTCATTCGGCGAATGTGTGTGTGACAGCCCTTTTGGTACATTCCCTCAAATAACACTGCTCAAGGAGGAGGGTTAAGATGTCCTTTAATTTCCCCAATTATTAATGAACACTTGGTGGTGACATCTAGTGTCGGTCACTGTAATCAAAAAATGCAGTTTCTCAATGCCACAAAGCAGTCAGTAATTAAACGCGTCTAAAACCACGAGGATCACGTGATTCTGAAATCAGAACCGACTGGCATTGGCGGGAAGGGATTGGGGGTAGCCAAGGAAAATCCATTTGGGGAGAGTAAAGCATCGTTATCAATTTTCTCTTTATTGAGTAGCGGACTGAACGGTTGACACGTGGAAGGGACAAACGAGCTTCATTAACAAGTTCAGTAATAAGCTACCATCGCAAACATACATGCACAGACACACACACACACATATATAGACGCACGCACAACGTATCACGAGCTGACAAAGGCTCCCAATCAATAGGCATATGCATCTTGACTTCGCTAATTAAACAACATTCCTGCTGATTTGCTGTAGGTAATTGTAAGTGGAAATTTTCTCTGTAGCAGAATTATCATTTGAATGCAAGGAGAGGCGATTTCCGCTCCTGCACTCACTCAACTTTAATAACTCGCCTGTGTCAGTGCACAGTTTTCAGCCTCTCGATCACTGAGAATTAGAGACGTTAATAACGTAATGAGAGATATCAAATGTTACAACTCGCAGATTGACGGAAGAATACAGAGCTGATAATTAGACAAAACACACGTCTTGTGACGTCTTTCGAAATCTCAAGACTAAGTTTCAAGGCGAAAATTTCGAAATCCGACTCTTAAAAGTCATACAATGAGAGCAAACCTCCCGTAATTAGCAAAATGATGAATAGCTGGACTTGGTTTGTATCGCGTGAAAATTACCAACACAGTTAGTTTCGTCTCCATCTGTACAAACTCGTTAAAATATAAGGGAGGTTCTCAAGATGAAATGACAAGAATATATTTATCACAGAAAGTAAAGAATGGCTTCCTTGAACTCACTACTGAAGAAGGTGTTATCGTAATATTAGTTTGTTAGAGTTGGACTAATACGCTACTGAAAATATTCACACGGGAATTATTCAACGTAGCAGATTGAGAACAACTTTCGAACTTCACTCAAGAAGGACCTCTTAAGGACCCTCTAGAAAACAGAAATCTGTGCAGATATGTGCAGCTCCGATCTTGGAGTATCTTGTATCCACTAGATGAAGACCCTAGACACTGTTTACGCCGAATCATAAGTGAACTCTACTACTGCTCCAACGATACACCTGACGCACGAGCAGCTATGATCATGCTTCTCGTGAGATTGCATGAGGCTTCGTAGGATAAGGTCCATACGAACTATTTAATCGACATGGGCAAGAGAAGTGATCTGACCGACTTCTAAAAAGGAATAATTGTCTGGTACCAGTTGAAGGGTGGCAGTATTGCGGTAAGTGCGAACCTTTAAGAACTTCACCAAGGAAAGGTGGGTCTGCAGAATCACGCAGCCCATCATGTTATTAGTATTAATAGTGGCAAATGATGCAAAAAAGCCAGCTTATGTAGCATCAGCCCAAAAAAGGAAAAGAACTTCCCATATCACCTATGCATCCCCTTTAATAGTTTGTCTAGTTCTTCCTTCAATTTATCCAAACTACTCATTTCTACATTACCAGATGGAAGTTGGTTCCAAAAATCAATTACCCGCTAATTGAAGGCAAATTTCTCTACATCCAACCTACAACCATTCTTCCTCAATTTGAATTTATGTCTCCTCACGTGCGTAGTTTGAACAGAAAAAACAATCCCATCAGTATTGAGCTTTCTCAATCCATTCAAAGCCTTAAACACCTCAATCAGGTCTCTAGAAAGTCTCAAAGCCTTAAACATCTCCATTAGGCTTCAGGAGCTGCAATTTTCAGTTTCTGAACTCTTGTGAACTTTAGGACTAGTCTCCAGAAGCTGCAATTTGCGTTCAGGAAACACGAGGACGAAATCCAATGTTGAAGAAAAGGATAGTAGAGTACAGTTCTACTTATCTTGATTGAGCGAAGTACCTGTGTTGAATTTGGAGCCGCTTTTTAAATCTGGGAGCCGTGTGCATTGTTTTCTGCACACCCTGAAGGACCAGCCCTGTTAATGGCCACTGAATGTATATGACATACATTGTGCTGCCACTTTATTAGGTACAATCCTGCTGTGCACACAAATGGTTTGTCCCACAATATTGCAAGTCACATGACCACAGTAGTGAATATAAATGCAGCAGAATAACCTTTCTAGTATCAGTTAAGCGTAAAAACCGTAGCAAGAATGGGGGAAAGGGGTGATCTAACGGACTTCGAACGTGACATGGTGGTATGTGCAAGACGTGCTGGACAAAGCATCTCTGAAACGGCAGTTGTCCTAAACTTTTCACGCACCAAAGTTTCAAGGGTGTGACGAACAGAAAACATCCTCTCAACGGCACTCCTGTGGAAGGAAATCGCTTGTTGATGAGAAAGGTCAGAGGAGGATGGCTAGAATTGTGCAAGCAAACAGACGGGCCACAATGTCGGACATCACGTCAGAATACAATTTGTGCGCAGAACAAAATATCGCAACGGACCACTAGTCGCACTTTGTCGCGAATGGGCTACAACACCCGACGGGCACATCGCGTACCTTTGTCATCAATGAAGACCAAGAGAGCACGTCTCCTGTGGGCACAGCAACACCATCACTGGACTATCGAGGATTGGAAAACAGTTGCTTGGTCTGACGAGTCGAAGTTCCTGGTGCATCATGTTGAGGGAAGGCTCAGAATTTGGCGAAAACAAGATGAAGCCATGGACCCGTCATGTGTGACGACTACTGTGCAAGTTGGTGGGGACAGTGTTATGGTGTGAGGAATGTTTTCTTGGCACAGATTTTTTTTTTTTTTTTGATTTGGTAGTTGTTGGCGCATCGGCTTCTGTGGCCATATTGCACCTCCCAAGGTTTTTGCAGTACTTTGATCCAAGCCCGAGGCGGGAATCGAACCCGCGACCTTTGGGTTGCCGCGCAGGTACTTTACCCACTCGGCTAGCCCGGTCGGCCTCTTGGCACAGGTTGGGTCCATTGACACCCATAGATTCACGTCCGAATGCCACATCGTACCGAAACATCGCTGCTGACTAAGTGCATCTGTTCACGTTGACAGTTTATCCTCAGTCAGATGGTTACTTCCAGAAGAATAATGCGCCGGTGCACAAAGCCCGAATCACTATGGAATGATTCCAGAAACATGACAATGACTTTTCTTTGGTGCAGTGGCCCGCTCAGTTTCCCGAATCTCAATTCTATTGAACATCTTTGGGATAAGCTGGAAAGGGCTGTTCGTTTCAGGCCTACACCTCCGTCAAATCTCAAGGAACTGCGTGACACACTCATGTCTGCATGGTACTCCATTCCTGCACAAAGTTTTCAGTATCTTGTTCAATCCATGCCTAGACGAATTCAGAAGGCTAAAGGAGGCTCAACACGCTATTAGGTAGGTGTACTTAATGAAGTGGTAGCACAGTGTAAATGATACTGCATAAAAACTGAACGCATATTCGTTCTTATCATGCTTTGTGCTCCTTTATTCATGCATAGCCTTGCTCTGTTTAAATTAAGAGTAATCTTATGACCTAATCCCCTTAAAACGACGAATTTGATTAATAATTAATGTGATTAAATCCACCCTTTGGTAAAGCAAAGAACAAGATTTTCACCGAGTAATGTACTATATGTACAGAAAAAAGCTTTTCCCGGTGAATTTTTTTGTCTGTGATCTGAGATTGATCGCAACACGAACTTTAGCCACAAAATTTGAAAAAAAATCTGAAGCAGAAATCCCTAAAAATCTTAAGCAGCATTATTTAAGAAGACGTTATTTTATTTAAAAAAATTATCAGCACTTAACTGGTCTGTAAGGATAATATACAATATAGACACGGTTTTTACGTTTTGGTACAAAGGAGATAATTTTTCCTTGTTCGCGCTTATGGATTAAGTACGCTAAAAATAGTAAATTAAATTATGAACAAATTTAAAAACATTAACCTCATGCATGGAGTAACGTATTAAAAAAAAAGGAAAAGTATTTACAGAAAAATATTAAAACATAATAAAATAAAGAAGGATTACAGATAAGTGGAAGGCGGATTTATTCACTGCTTGGAGATTGTTTTTAAAGTGTTGAGAGTAATTAAAGTTTACAAAGATCCAATAATATTTAAAAACATAACGATCGAAATTGCACTATTTTTATTTTTGTTATATGCACTGTCTAGTCAATATATTATGCCCACCTCATGTTTTAACAATCGGCTGTTCTTCGTTGCTCGTTGCATGAACTCCATATGAAGCTTGATCGACAAGGGCAAGGGCGGTGATCTGACCGACTTCTAAAAAAGGGGTGATTGTCTGGTACCAGTTGAAGGGTGTAGAAGCTGCGGAAGCTGCGAATCTTGTGGGCTCTTCGCGAATTGCTGTAGTTAAGGTGTTCCAAGAGTGGACGAATAGTGAACACAGCAGCAGTCGTAGGGTCAATGCCGGCGCATACGTTTAATCGTGGTTCGTGCTGAATGTAGCAATCCCGCCTTGTACGGGCCAATAAACTGAAAACGGCTGACCATGGATTTTAACTATAGGACGACCAGCGATGTGTCCAAGACCAAGATCAAAAGAGTTTCCCTGCGTATGAGCCACTGGAGTAGGCGCCTGGTCAAGATACCCATGCTTAAGGCCACCATCACCAAAGACGCCTGAAGTTTGCATCTGAACTGCATCTTTGGATCATTGACGGAATGGAAAAAAATAGGTAGGTGATCATAACACGAGGAATGATTATTTAATTCGCAGACTGGTGGAAGATCTTAATCTTAATTGTCATCATCTGAATTTTATGTGGATTTTTCGTTCTCGAAATACTCTCCTTTGAACTTTGCACGCTTTTTCTACCGTCGTACCCACGCATTAAATGCTTCTTGCAAGCCATTTTTCAAAAGACTGAGAAGTGCTTCAATCTTTTGAAAAATGTGGCTGTTCGAGCATCGTTGTCTCGGACGCGAAACGCTTGCCTTTCAGAGCTTTCTTCGAGACGCAAAAACAGGGAGAAATCGCCCGGGGATAAATCCGATGAATAAGGGGGAAGTGGCAGAACTCGGCACCTATGGCAGTGGCTGCACAATATTTGCAGTTTGGGGCTTGCCATTGTCTTGATGGAGAAACGACTTCACACCGAAAAGTTTGGTCACAATGGAATATGGCCCTCCTACCAAGGCACTCATTACCATACGCTTCATTCATCTCAACTGTTTCCGATGCATTTAAGCCCGATCTGACACAATAACGAATTACACATCATGTTCAATCTGTATGTCCGACATGATACTTGCTTCAAAATGATCCGCAAATTAAATGATTAAATCGTATATCGACTGGATAGTGTATCTTTATGGCAAGAAATATGTTCTACAATAAATAAATTGTGATTCTATCTGTAATGGTAAATAGGTCCTCTAATTTTGGTATATAAAATTGGAAATACTAAAGAAGTTTCACATATTTCTTTTCAGTTAAGTTGCGTAGCATTCCCTTCGTCGTAGGGGATGACAAAAATAGAATTTTTCATCCTAATTCTAACAGAATTTTTCTTGTAATCGAGGTAATAAACTATTTTGAAAGCAAGTAAAAATTCATCTTTAACAGTTAAATATTCATTTTGTGTTGAAAAATTTGAATAATTTTCTTAATAACCTCAACCTTCGTTTAAAAAAAAAAAAAACATTATAAAGTAGTTCATGTATAAATATAGTGCAAATGCATCAGAAATACATAGCTATATCTGAATAAATCAGAATATTGGTAAAGCGGCATCGTTCTAAGTTATATCTCATATTGTGAATACCTTCACAACGAGTTGCCATGATATTGCACTACTTCGAATAAGTAACGCTTCACCTGAGGAGAAGACTAATGTTACTTATTCTCAGATGGATACCACCACCCAGACGGCACCGTTTCAGGGCTATTTGATGTATGTATGTGAATATCTACTCGAATATCCACTTGTCCCTATTAGATTTAAAAAAGCAAAAAAGGTAGAGGGAAAGTTATAGTAGGAGTGGAAGAGGAAAAGAAACAGTGTAGAAGAATGAAAGGGACAGTAACTCCTTCAACTCACCACACCACTCAAAAACTCATAAACTCCTCGAATAGGCAACGCTTCCCCAGTGGAGAAGGCTGTTGTTACCTATTCTTGGAAACTCCGGACATCATCAAGCTCCCCCTAGCAGCACTGTTTCAGGGCTATTTGGCCCTTCGTCAGTGAGTGGGTAGGTACCCAAGTGATGCCATGATGGCAAAACAGTTATGAAGTATAACTCCACAATATGAGAGATGCCTGATGGTGTATCATGTATTTAGACTCAAGGGTTTAGGGCATAAGCCTCAAGCTATGAAGGAGTCTAGACTATGTATAAATATAGTGCAAATGCATCAGAAATACATAGCTATATCTGAATAAATCAGAATATTGGTAAAGCGGCATCGTTTTAAGTTATATCTCATATTGTGAATACCTTCACAACGAGTTGCCATGATATTGCACTACTTCGCACTATTTGCACTATATTTATACATAGTCTAGACTTCCTTCATAGCTTGAGGCTTATGCCCTAAACGCTTGAGTCTAAATACATGATACACCATCAGGCATCTCTCATATTGTGGAGTTATACTTCATAACTGTTTTGCCATCATTGCATCACTCGGGTACCTACCCACCCACCGAAGAAGGGCCAAATAGCCCTGAAACGGTGCCGTCTGGGTGGTGGTATCCATCTGAGAATAAGTAACATTAGTCTTCTCCTCAGGTGAAGCGTTACTTATTCGAAGTAGTGCAATATCATGGCAACTCGTTGTGAAGGTATTCACAATATGAGATATAACTTAAAACGATGCCGCTTTACCAATATTCTGATTTATTCAGATATAGCTATGTATTTCTGATGCATTTGCACTATATTTATACATAGTCTAGACTCCTTCATAGCTTGAGGCTTATGCCCTAAACGCTTGAGAAAGTAGTTCATTTGATTCATTTCTGACATGTCACAAGGTCATACCACAACTAAAATCTAATTTCATCTAACAATTGTCATCAGATCCATATATAAGACCATAATATAAACATTAGGTTTCAAGAGGTACTAAAGCTATTATCCTAACATTAGCGAATCATCGTAGTATAAAGACATCTGCGTATACGATTCTGAATTCTTTGAATTTTTTCTTTTAAAATTTTCTTTCAAACAGTTCATTTGACCTCGGTTTTGACAAGTGGTAAAAACGTACCAGGTGTTGTGGAAAGAGTAGATTCTCGTAAATTAACGACTCCCACTCATCTATCGACCTTTTGTGTCAAGTGCAATCCAGCAAGTACATTAAAACCCTTCACGCGCAGTATACCGCTACCTTCCGCGCTAGAATGGTAGCGATAAATGCAAGACGAAACGCAGGTAGTGTGGGTGACATCTGTTAGGATTTGCGGTGCTCGCAGAGTGGCTTATTCACGAAACGCAGGAAGAGATTTCCGCGTAAGTCGCTTGAAAGAGATCGGACAACGAAAAGTTTTTAAGAACTCGAGTTTTTGTGCCGACGTTTGGTTTAAAAAATCTGCATGAGCGTGTTTGGGCAAACACTGAGCGAGAGAAAGTTGCAAATTTCCCAACTTGCTAAGTGTTTGCCCATTATCATGGATGGCGTAGCGGGATGTCAAGTTAATAGCCTCACTTTGAATGGACTTTTCCTTCGTTCAGAAAGCTACGGAATTTCTGCTTCGCAAGTCAGCTTTCGATGTTGGTCTGTTCTCTGGAGTTCCGAAGATGGAATAACGAAGGCGATTGGAATGCACTACTTCCTTTTCCCCCCTATTTTCCTCCCTTTTTTCACTCGATACAAAAGTAAAGCTCTAGAGCTCTGCTTCGGAACCCCAAAATAGGATTATTGAAGCGTCTTTGGACCATCCCTTTTTTTGGAAAATTCACAGCTATTTCGATAACGTCGCATTTTGGGAACTTTGAAGTTTCAAAGAGAATCATCTGTTATACGAAGTTCATTGATACTTGATTTTTAAAGTTGTGGTAGTTTGTCTCGGTAATAGAAAAATGTTGAATTTTATGTTATTTATTAAACAAACACCGGAGGCACGTATAAATTATTCTATGCATTTGCCTTGTTTATCAATACATTTTTGACATCTGTCTTTCCACTCACATGGCACGGTGGTAAAAGGATGGACTCTGCTGTTTTAAGCCAGCCTGTCACTGTCTGTTTCAGCTCCTCATTACTCAATTCGTGTTTTCCACGAAGATATGTCCAAAACAGAAAAAAATCTGACAGAGCCAAGTCCAGAATATATGCAGGATGAGGCAAACTCTCCACAATAGGTCTGCGATTTTCATCTGAGTTGTTGTAGCAGGGTTTTAGGAGCATCAGCGACTACGCCTATATTGCTCCGTGTGTATTGTCTGTAAATTGCGTGTGTTCTGTGGTCGAGTTTCTATTTTTCTGGGCGAAAAACCCGAGTTTCCAGGGGAAAAACCATGCTACCATCGTCTGAGATCGACTAACTCAGCCACGTTGTAAGAAAGACCCATAAAAATTCCTCATGTCATTGACGGGACTCGAACTGTGCTACCCATGGGAGGAATTCACCTGAGACATATAGGCACTGTGCGCCTGCCATTATAATGGTGTAATGTGATTTTCTGTCCTATTAGTCCAGCCTTTCTCTAAAAATTAACCAAAATTGGGCCTTTTCTGTCCCAAAACACTGTCGCCATAACATTTTTTTTTTTTTTTTTTTGTGAAAATCTAGTTCGAGGTGTCCGACAAATCCCACATCTTCTTCGAAGATGTGGGATTTGTCGGACACCTCGAACTAGATTTTCACAAAAAAAAAACCGCCTGTGGGATTTGTCGTCTAATGTCGTCTTATTTTAAACGCCAGTCTAATGGACAAATCCCACATCTTCGAAGGTGTGGGATTTGTCCATTAGACTGGCGTTTAAAATAAGAGTCATGATGGAAGATGCAGATCTTATCACCTGTTATCAGGGGTTTAAAAAATCCCTTTGAAAGTTATTGCACTCCTGTAACAGCTCTTGGCTGTTCTTCTACCTGGAGAATTTTATTTCTCTTGTTAATATCTTGGATACTCATTTGCAATATATTTACCTATAATCTATGGCGTGTCTTCTCTTAAAACACCCTAGTGCTTGCTTCATTGGATATGTGGTTAGCTTCCTGTCATTTTTAATCATTACAGACTTTGGTCTTCCGTTCCTTGGTAGGTCGCATATGTCAGTGACTACTCCTTAAAATGGTGCAAACCGTCTACAAACATTGCTTATATCAACAGTGTCTTGCTGGTATACGTTCCTGAAATTTTCATAAATCCGGACAGCTGAGTTTTCTCCTGATTTGAAAAGGAATCCTATAACCGACCGTTGGCGGAAAAGGACATCAATTTTTCACGGTCAGCCGTGGTTAGTACCTACGTGGTTAGTCATCGACTGGACCCGAACTCAAGTACTTTCCACCAACTGTGCTACCCATGAGGGCCGTTTTGTTGCTGTTTAAATTCTTTCATTATTTTAAGTTTGCTCGACATACTACTGAGTACTTCATACGAGGGTTTTGTTTGTTCTTTTGATTTTCTAATAAACATCTATCACCATACACTATACGCATTTTACAAAAATCAAGAGAAACTTTGTTCTTCAAAAGCTGTACAATTTGGAGTGGTTACCATTTTTAAAAGTTACTTTTAAAGCCAATATTTTCACGCGGAATCTAAAAAAAAAACGTTGTAAGAGGTATTTGTTGTGTCGCTAAAGTCGGATGCTCTTCCAGCACATCTTAACATTCATCTTACCTCTGAAAGAGAAAAATTGACACCACCAAAGAAGAGGAGAAAGATTTTACGAACTAAGTACACTAATAAGTGAATTTTTCATGTAAATGAAGGTAAGGAGATACAGAAAATTTCTTTTGATAAAACAGCGTCCTCGCTGTTTCCGATATTCGTTACCACATTTTCAGATAAGCAGAAAATGCTGTTTACGCCTGTCTTTGCATTTCATAACTTATCCTATTCTGTTCTGCAAACGTGGCTCCACCCCAGTACAATGAAAATCAATTACCGAATGCAAATTCTCGAGAAACTAATAAATCTGTTTCGCTCATAACATTTTTGTTATTCACAAAACTTAATAATTTAACGAGTGACAACCAGAATGCAAAGAACGCGTATTGACATCCTTAGAGTATACCTTTATCGACTTCAAAATTCGACCAATACGTTCATTAGACTCGAAGTTGTTGAAGAATTCGTATTTTGGAGAAGACCTAAAAACTGGGATGGATAACTGCCTTCTTATACAAGATAAATAATAGCATTTATTAATTCGATGTAATTCATCAAGGCGTTTATCAGCGTCCAAAGATCGTATCGTTGTTCATTATCACCGCGCTGTTGACTTTTACCCCTTGTGAGGGGAAAAAAATCCTTATATAACGCACTTAAAGACTGCACCATCAAAACCGGCCCTTTTTTGATTGCCCTTACTGTAATTATTTTCTTCTAACATAAAGGCAGTAAGGGCTTACACGAGCACGTTGTAATGAAATATTCTCGTGACAGATAATTAAATATAGCTTCTCCTACTCTCGTCTGTGATCACCTTTGACAAGTCAATTACTAAGAGACTAAGATGGAGATTAATGTTAATTCCTAGATTTATCAACTTTCTGTTTACATTTTTGACCAGAAGTTTTTTTTTTGTCTGTCATTGTATTAAATAAGATTTTTCTGATCTTCGTGTTTTATTAACACCAGCAGATACTTCGATTATTTCACCCCCAATCCCACCTTCTGAAACTGCGTCTTCGGTGAATCCATTTTTATACTTTGCATTTCCTTTTTTTCTTTAATGAATCCTTTTTCGTTTTTAATGAATAAATCGACTTAATAAATTCATAGGTGATCAATAAACATTAGAAGCGTAATTGCTTTCGCATTACTTATAATATTTTTGTACTGAACGGTAAGATGGATGGCAGAAAGAGCTGCTCCCTGGTAGCAATACAAAGGAAGACTACCATTCAAACAAAACACATTCGATGGCAAGTAAATTATAAAACTTTATTCATTGTCTAGTAGGGGACACCAATAAGTGTCTGAGGGGGTCTAGTTTCATATTTGACCATTGTTCCATCAGGAACTTTGACAGCTGCTGTGTTGTGCTAGGTAGAGAACTACGAAGATAAACTGCTTTTTCAATGTATTCCATACATTCTCAATTGGATTTAGATCTGGAGAATTAGGCGAGCAGGGTAGATGCTGGAATTGGCCAGTGGATAGTTGTTGTGGTCTTCAAAGAATCCATTGCAATCGAGATAGAAATGAAGCATTTGAGGGTTTCGATACGAAAGAAGGAGGTAAGACAGCCTTCTAACGGTATGAACAGCCCCAGTCGTACCAACAGATCATTTATTCTGTTGCTTACCACTCCAGTCGAATCCTTCGATTTTTTACTGTAAAAAAGTGAGTGTCATTCGTATTGCCCCAGGACTATCAAATACCAGATTCTTCAACTCCAGACCGATTTCCAACCGAACTGTGGAGCGGGAGTTGAAGAATCTGCACACTGGATCTTTTATTCTGACGTGCAATTCGTTTTAAATTCCTACAGTCTCCTTCTTGGAATGTCGACTTTCTGCCACATTTCTTTTAGAGTTGCATTCTCCTTTCGTCTTCCATTCCTCGTAAAGTTTTCAAGTGGTTGTTTGTTTTCTCAATTGTGGCTCCTGCTAAACCTCCTCCAACAATAGCACCTTCCTTAAAATCGGAAACGTTACCTGTCTTGCCCATGACCACGTCGACTAAGGAGTACCATGGAAGCGTACAGTATTTATTTGATACCAAGGAACTTGTGACCTTGACACTTGACAACATACATTTCCATACGTATGTTTAATTATCTCTTGACGCCAAGTCTAAAAGGTTTCTAATTTTTTGGCCAGTGAATGTAAAATGCAGAATTTTCTTATATTTGTAATTGATTTTCGGATAAATCTACTATAAAACGGTGTCCACAGAACACAGCGATTGGCAGGAGGAAATTTGTCTTCTCTGATTTTTAGGGAAAGTGCAGAATGCACTCCCTAAAATCTCTCCCTAGAATAATAATTGAACAAGTCTGTATTTGGGAGGCTTTAGAAAATAGTAATAATTCATGATTTATGACAAAAACAACGAGAAAAATGCGGCTTTTATGTGCCAACCGAGGAAATTTCGTTTCTGCGCATCTGCCATATTGCCCATTCATTGCTGCAACCAGCAGCACAGGGCAACAAACACCCAGTGCTTTAACTACGATAGTACAAACGTCCAGTACTGTATATGAAAAAACCTATGACATGTATGAAAAAACTAAATAATAATTCCCGGATTTCTTTTGGTCTGATTTTAATGAATTTGGAAAGCACAAACAGATATTTCTAAAAGGTCCAAATATAAAATTTCATCAAAATTCGTCGACCGGAAGTCGATGAATACGTGTGGACAGACAGACAGAAAAAGAAATAATAATTGTTTGATTTCTATTGGTCAGATTTACACGATAAAATTGACATCAAGTGTTACTTTATCATTGCCAAATTTATTTAATTATCCACCCGACCTTCATCCTATGGGTGTTTAAAAGCTTTAAGGAAAACATATAACAGAAATAGCTATAAAATTAATTTTTAATATTCGATGTAACTCCCCTTAATTTCAATTCACTTTTTTATATTCAGTCTGTAAAGATTTCAAGCCTCTTTTAGAGGCTTATGCATACGACACATATAGCGTCTATTTCTTCTCCACGTCTGTCCGTCCACATGTAATAACTCGAATCCCCCTGCAGAGATTTTTCATGAAATTCGAGGTTTTTAACCCCTGATGTACATTAGTTAATATGCGATAACTGTTTAAGTCCTTATCCTTAATATGCGCTCCAAATATCAGTTCCAAACCAGAGATGGATATGAAGTCCAGATCCGCGATATGCAAGGGAATGGACCAATTCTTGAATCCACACGCTTGAATTTTAACCTGTGCAACAAGCTTTCTGAAAAAGTACGTAGTGATATAGCATAAGCAAATTTTGATACCACGAGTAATGCCATTTCTTCCCCCATGTAGTTTTTAATTTTCCATTAAATTAGCAAATCTCCTCTGCGATTGGTAACAGTTCGGAATTTGGAGAGGAGAGGATTTAAGGTCCCTTTTATTTCTATTGTATTTTCTTTCTACTGTAACTTGAATTCAGAATAATAAGGGAAGGAAAGAATCTAAGAGGGTAAAGAGCTAGCTTGATTAGCACTAAAAAAAATCCAACTTTAGCCATTACCAACTCGCAGATGGATGTGAAGGATGGAACCACATTACAAATGAATGGATTTCGATTATTGCCAAAATGGTTCTATGATATTTTGACACCCTTCTCTTCGCTTGTGCCCTCGTGGGTAGCACAGTTGGTAGGATCGCCGTCCTCCCCACACCGGGTGGAAAAGACCCGAGTTCGAAATCCGTCGATGACAGAAGGAATTTTTATGGATCTTTTTCACAACGTGGCTGAATTAGTCCGTCTCAGGAGAGGGTGACATGGTTTTATCTCCCAGAAACTCGGATTTTTCGTCCAGCAAAGAGAAAATCGACCTCAGAACACACGCAATTTACAGACAATAGGCGGAGCAGCATGGCCTTAGTCGCCAATGCTCCTAAAACCCAACAATAACCAATCTTCGCTTGTAAACGCATTTGGTTGCAGTGATTTTGTTTAACAGGTCAATATTTTACTATTGATTTTGTTGTCCACAACGTGAAAACAAAAGAAAATACCTTTTTCAGTTTCTCTAAATAACAAAACAAACCGGTTTTCTGTAGATTAAATTCAGAGAAAACAAAACGGTTAAATACTTAAAAAAAATAAAACTGTGCTTATTAATTTACATAAACATGAATTTCTTTAAGACAAAATTAACAGAACAAAATGTTTTTCATGAATATTTCATTGTGAACAGTCTTCGAAGGCGAATATTTACTGTTATAGGCATCCTGGCATGCAAAATCTATCTATCACCTTACAAAGCCGCATATTATACAAATTATTCATGCCTATAAAACACGGGTTGCGACCACATCACTTCATTCCCATTTCTTAGCTTGCTCAGTGGGATAGTCACATCTGCAGTACTCAGGATGGCAAGTCATCTTCGTTTAGATTATTTTTTGAGATGGCAGGCCTTTGGACAACTTGAACCAGGCAGTCGCAGGCGGAAGTGGCACATTGGCTTAATGTGTTACGCAGTGTCGTCTCGACCATGGAACATTTCAAGAGACAGGAACCATTAGAAGACGAGCTGGCCAAGGTCTCCCAAGGGCTACGTGAAGCAGAACAGTCCGCTGTCTGGCTCTTACAGCAAGGCGGAACCCTATGACCCTATGATGTCCTGTCTCTTGAGGTTGCTGCGTACACAGGCGAAGACATTTCCAACCGGACTGTGTTAAAAAGATTAAATTCAAGTATATTCTGCCCAAGGAAGCCAGTGGTTTGTATCCCATTAACCTCTATAAGAAATTACTGGTGGCTCTAATATAATAATTTGAATTTTTGAATCCTATTAACCCCAAACTACCGCAACGCATGTCGAAACTTGTGCCATGAACATGTAACTTGGAGCCTTGACAAATGGCGTAGTTCTGTTCTCTGACGAGTCTTGTTTTAGCCTACAAATAGATTCTAGACGTTATTTTATCTGGAGACAACGAGGAATGCGGTACCATCCCTCCATCGGAAAAAGGAACATTTACGGTGGAGGCGGTGTTCTCGTGTGGGGCAGAATAATGATCAGCGGCCGCACTCCTCTCCATGTCTTTCATGTTTTTGATACCATAACTGCGCAGAGGTACTGAGAACAGATCCTCTACCCTAATGCAACTTTTCAGGGGTGTTGGCCCAGACGTGGAGTCGTGGAAGAATATTGTGAAATTGAAGATATCCGACAATTGCCGAGACCAGCACGATCAGGAGACCTAAATCCAACAGAACAAGTGTGGGTCTCCCTTGGGCGTCGCATTACACACTGACAGCCAATTCCTCGGTCACTTGGTGAGCTAAGGTCTGCGCTGATGGAAGAATGGGACTTTTTTGCCACAGAATTTTATAGACACCATTATATCGAGCATAGTTCACCGCTGTCATGGCTGTTTTGCGTTGGAGGGTATTATACGCCGTACTGACGTCATGTGACCATATTTTCGAGTATCTTGTATCGACTTCTGTAATGTAACCTTCATCGTTACTCTATGGTACACCACCACCATACTAATTTTTGTCCCTCTTCACTGCAAGTTGCAAGAGTTATACCATGTTTTCTACGTGTTCTGTCAATTTTGTCGAGTAGTGTACTTAAGTCCAAAAGATTGCAGTAATGTCATTTATCCGGATGCACTTTTATTTGTTGTAACTTTATGTTTTTGTACTTGTTGTAACTTTATGTTTTTGTACTTGTTGTAACTTTATGTTTTTGTATTTCTTATAACTTTATGTTTTTGTATCTTCACCAGTGGCTGTTTAAGGCCGTATATTGTATCTGGCTCTGTATGCAATGCATATGTCTGTATTTTATGTATTTTTCTCTGTATATAACTCATGTCCTCTAGCTGCATAGCTGTAAAAGGACAGTTCTTCGGAAATAAATTGATATTAATAATGATAATAATAATAGTATTCACTAGATGGCAGCAGTCGTTTTTTCGAATGGATGACAAAAATACGAATACGTTGTAACTTTACCGATAACTTTACCGATACATACTGAAATACCATTAACTTAAAAAAAAAAACAAAAAAAAAAAAACACCAGAGTCTCTTTTTTTTATAATTTTTTTTCTACTTCATTCTGAACCTGTTTAAAATGCATTTATTCAGTTTAACAAGTTCCACTTTTTCATTACCGCTTCAAGAAAGTTTCTGTTTGCATAAGGCATAGAGAAAGAGTAGAAAACCCTAGCGGCGAATTTTGTGAACAGTTCAGAGAATCAATCTAACAGAATGGGCATCTTTTTTTTTTTTTTTTTGATATTTCTATTTGCAAAGGTCATAACAGATGGTTTCTCACAAATCACATCAAACTACGTCACTTGGATGACAATGCATACACTTGGAGCCACGTCCGACTTTCTTCTGAACCCAAGTTTTTCTTGTTGTAAATGTATCCCGAGGTTGAACGAAAACAGTGAATGTCAGTCACAGAGGGAAGTCGGAATATCTCAACGATTGTTTTTATTCGAACAAAACAGATTCGGCATAAATCTACTGGGAGAGTGAGGCTGAATTTCCTATTCTTGAAGTGATAAAAAAGGGCAGAAGTTTTCTCTGACAAGAAAGAAGATTCCGCCATCGGCAGACAGCTACAAAAAAAAAAAAAAAAAAAAAATTCCTTCCAGCATTCTTTGTGAGATTGTATTCTTCTACTAAAATTAAAAATAGCATGAACGTTTGGAATAGTTTCAAAAAGTTTTTCTCTCACTAAGCCTTCACAAGTTGCTATTCTCAAAATCATGACTAAAATACATTTTGCTAACACGCTTTAAACGAAGATATATTCCACATTGAATGGTAGACATTGAAACAAACTTCTCTTAAAATATAGCATTTTATTTATTTCAATATTTCGGTGTTTTCTTTCCACAGTATTAAAATATTGCCGAGAAATAAAATTTATTCCATTTTGAAACATTATATTCTTCGATGTGTCGAAATACATATGTGTATACTTAATTTTAATATATAAATTAAAATTCAATCGCTTTATTAAATCGATTTAGTAAATTAAATCGCTTTATATGCATCTGAGCTATGGTACTAAGCCCCATCCAAGTATTGCAAAGAAATTCTTGGCAATTGAATATTGGGCTCTAAGAGGGTTGAACAGGATCCATGGTAACCTAACCACCATCTAGATTTTTCTACACACAAATATGAAAAATCAAAATTCTGGAAAAGAACTTAATCACTCTTGCCAAACTACTGACTAATAGGATCATCATCATCAGCCATTTTCAATCCACTGCAGGATGAAGACCACTCCAGCAACTTTCCAGTTCCTTCTGTTTTGAGCACTGGCCATCCATTTACTACCCACAAACTCATTAATTTCATCTATCCATCTCCGCCTTTGTCTTCCAGGTTTTCTTCTAGCTCCTCTTGGGTACCATTCTGTTATTTTCTTAGTCCATCTGTCATAATGTCTTCGAGTTACGTGTCCTGCCCAAGACCATTTTAGTTCTTGTTTTGATAAGCATGTCCTTTACTTGAGTTTGCTGCCTAATCCATGTGTTTCTCTTCTTATCTAACAGTCTGATTCCCAATATGATTCGTTCCATTCTTCGCTGTGTAGTTCTCAGCTTCTCTTCCATTCTTTTTGTGAGTGCCCAAGTTTCACTTCCATAAGTCATGGTGGGAAGTATACATTGGTTCATTATTTTACGTTTCAGACAAATTGGGATATTGCTCTTCAGTATGTGACTATACTTCCTGAATGCTAGCTATCCGAGATTTATTCTTCTGTTGACTTCCAGCCATTTATCATTATTATAGCTGATAACTTGTCCCAGATAAGCAATGACTCCACCTTTTCAATTACTGTTCCTTCATTCATTATGTCCATTTATGTGGCATACTTGTTCATCATTACTTTTGTTTTAGCCATATTCATCTTTAGTCCAAAATCCTTACTATCCCTGCATAACTGATTAAGATTTTCCTCTAATTCTTTGGGATCGTGGCTTATGACCACAATGTCATCTGCAAATCGTAAATGGTTTAGGTACTCTCCATTCACATTGACTCCTTTCTGAGACCAGTCTAATCTTTTGAAAGCTTCCTCAAGGGCAGCAGTAAACAACTTCGGAGATATTATGTGTCTTTGTCGAACTCTTTGCTCAATTTTAAATTTGCTACTGTCTTTGTCTAGTCTAATAAAGGAGGTAGCATTCTCATATATTTTCTTTTCTATATCTGTGCCTTGTCTTTCCAGTGCCCGATACATTGCCTTATGCTATACGGAGTCAAATGCCTTTTCATAATCCACAAATGCCAGGCATAATGGTGTTTTATATTCATTTGCTTTCTCCATTAGCTGTGATATTACGTGATGGTGATCCATAGTTGAAAATCCTGTCTTAAAGCCAGCTTGCTCTTTCAGTTGAAAGAGTAGGATAGATTCCCCCAACGTGCGAGAAATCATCTCAGCATCAAGTATCCATCCTAGAGAGCGACATAATCGATGTTATAGATCGACGCTTATGCCTTAGAGACACGTTCCCAGCAAATATTATTGACTATTTCAAGCAGCTGCAAATTGACCCCAACAAACTACTGAATGACAAGAAATACAGGAAGAATATCCTGGTAGACTTACATCGAAGCCTTTGTCTACAGTGAATCCTGACACGATCATGTCACTCCAGCTACCAGTCCATCACATGCCATCTATGGACAATATATTCAGGAACTCTTGTACTTGAGGACTTTGGCTGTCTTTTTAATAGAGTGTAACTTGTAAAGTTACACTCTTAACTGTTTGATTAATAACTGATTAATCAATAACTGATTAATTAACTGATTAATCAATAACTGAATAACTAACTGATTAATAACTGCTTGTAAAGCAGTTATTAATCAGTCCAAACTAGAGTTTGAACAGGCTAAGAGTAGAAAACTTGCTTCTTGCCCTAATGGTAGCCGAGCATTCTGGTCTCTTGCCAAAGCTATTGGCCGCAACTTTTGCCCATCTCTTCTCCCACCTCTGTCCAAACCAGATGGTTCTGTTGTCACTTCAGCCAAGGATAAAGCTGACCTGCTAGCATCCCATTTTTCTCCCAGCTCATGTATTAATGATCTTGGTAAAACACCTCCCACCATTCCCAACACGCTCCATTCAATGCCTCCTGTGGTCTTCGGTCAAAAGGATATCAGAAGGATTTTGATGAATCTCGATGCTAAGAAAGCTCCAGGTCCTGATGGTATTTCTTCACTTGTTCTCAAAACCTGTGCTCCTGAACTTACTCCTATTCTTTGCCGCCTTTTTTCACTCTCTTATTCCAAAGGTGTTTTTCCTTCTGCTTGGAAATTTGCTCATATCCAGCCAATTCCTAAAAAGGGTGACAAATCCCTCCCATCCAATTATCGTCCCATTACAATTACTTCTACTCTTTCTAAAGTAATGGAGAAATCAATTAACCGCCAACTCTTAAACTACCTAGAAACCTTCCGTCTGATCAACGATCGCCAGTATGGATTCCGTCAGTGTCGATCCACTGGTGATATTCTGGCTTATGTTACCCATTTATGGACTAATTCAATGAAAAGGTTCGGTGAAACACAAGTAGTTGCTCTTGATATCTCAAAGGTTTTTGATCGTGTTTGGCATAAAGGTCTTCTAAACAAGCTTCCATCTTATGGTTTGCCAACTGTTTTTAGTAATTGGTTATCCAGTTTTCTCTCTGATCGCTCACTGAGGGTGATGGTAGATGGCTCTCTGTCTTCTAATTTCTCCACTAATGCCGGTGTCCCCCAAGGTTCAGTTCTTTCCCCCACTCTTTTCCTCTTGTATATTAATGACCTTCTTCCATTGACTGGAAATCCTATTCATAGTTGTGCCGATGATAGCACATTGCATTCCACTTTCCATTTTGAGAAACCTTGTCCTGCTCAATCAGCTTCAAGTTCTCGAAAATCTGCTACCAATTCCTTAAATGCCGATCTTCAGGTAATTCTCCAGTGGGGCAAAGACAACTTAGTTGATTTCAACCCTTCTAAAACTCAGTCTTGTCTTATATCTCGCAAAAAGGATTCTTTTGTTCCTATGCTTATCTTTAGTGACACTCCAATTTCTAGGCAAAAGGATATATTTCTTTTGGGGATTACCCTGACTTCTAATCTCTCTTGGCACAAGCACATTACAAATATTGCTTCCTCTGCATCTAAAAAACTTGGTTTTCTCTTTCGCTCTCGGTGTTACTTTTCTTTTAAACAGCTGCTCACTCTGTATAAATCGCAAATCCGCCCTGCCATGGAATATTGTTCCCACATCTGGGGTGGTGCCCCCAAAACCTCTCTCAGGCTTCTTGATTCCATTCAGAAGAGGGCAGTTAGGTTAATTAATGATTCATCTCTAACAGAGTCCCTCCACTCGCTTTCTCATAGACGCACTTTTTCTGCTGCATGCCTCTTCTACAGATACTTCCATGGGCACTGTTCTTCTGAATTGGCTTCTATAATTCCCGCTCGCTCTTTCAAAACAGTCCAAACACGTGCCGCCACCAGCCAACATCCGTTTACTGTCCAACTTCAAACCCACAGAACCAACTTTTTATCTTCCTCATTTGTTCATTCAACTTCCGTTTTCTGTAACAACCTTCCTTCATATGTCTTTCCTGAAAATTGCAATCTACAGAAGTTCAAGTCCAATGTCAACAAATATCTTCTTTCGTCTTCTCAACCTCCAACCCAAGCACGGTACTAAGTACTATAGGTTCTAATACCTGTAGTGTTTGGGGTTCACATAAAAAAAAAAAAAAACTGAATTCATATTGCAAATTTTCCTGTGTATAAATGTTGAAACCTAAGTTATCTCTCTTGTATGTTAATATATATATACAGGGTTGTTAAAATTAAAGTATCCCTATGTAGAGGGCTCTGTTTTTTTTTTTTTTTTTTTTTTTTTTTGGTAGTAGTTATTGGCGCATCGGCTTCTGTGGCCATAATGCACCTCCCAAGGTTTTTGCAGTACTTTGATCCAAGCCCGAGGCGGGATTCGAACCTGCGACCTTTGGGTTGCTAGGTAGGCACTAGTGGGCTCTGAAGCGAGTTCTAAGGCTCGTACTGAAGAGAAATTTGGATAACAGGTACAATAAAGAACGCGCTCGCCATTTATTGGAAAAAAAAAAAATTAGTTACAAATTTTGTCACTATATGGCGCTTTGTGGCAATACAAATCACTTGAACAGCGCTACGATTGTTCATTGTGTCCTCCATTTTGGTCAATAACAGTTTCCATTCGAAGAACAGCATTTTCGACAGCAGAACGTAACATGTCAACTGGAATAGCCAGCACATGACGGCTAATACTGTCCTTCAGATCTGCCAGAGTTTGACATCCTTCCTGATACACCTGGTTCTTCAAAAAACCCCACAACCAGAAGTCGCATGGGGTGAGGTCCGGTGATCTGGGGGAAAAGGTGTGTGGAAACAACAGCTGAAGATCCGTTTGTCTGTAAAGTGTTGCCTTAGCAATCTTTGGACACAATGGTGGATGTAGGGTGGCGCACCATTTTGCATGAATATTGTATCCTGAAGGCACCCACGTTGTTGCAGCTCTGGTATTGCGAAATTTGCCAAAATTTCATAATTTCGGTGTAATGTATATGATTTTCTAATTATGTTTTTATAATTCGATGTACACCTTTCTATATGCAGAGAAACTATACCCATGGCAAAGGTGAATGTCAACGTATATTAAGAAAAAGAAGTTTTGGGTTCCCCAATTTGTTTAGAGAACGTAAACCGTACCTTGGAATGTTTTTTCAGTTGAATCTGTGTTTATCATTCGCATCGAAACGTCATGTTATTATCCTCTCACAGCGAATGTCATTACATGTACTTGCTTTGGGCTTATGCATTGGTATGGTTCTTCTAGCCACCAAGCAGCACAGGGAGAAGAAATCAAACTTAATAAACTGAATAATAATATTAACAATAAAAATAAAAATTGTGCATTACTAAACTATATAAAATATTAGTAAATATCTAAGTATATATGCATTTAATATTTTATATATTTTAGTAATGCAAAATTAAGTAAATTTGAATTATAATATTATTACATTATTACATCTTTTATATGCATTTACATTATAAAATATAAATGAAGATATATATTTTACGAGCGTATATCAAATATCCAAGGGAATAAATATCGAGGATTACGTCTTCCATTAAATATGGCGGATATTGGTGAAATAATCACTCGTCTAATGCATTCAATTTAATTCTGCTGCAATGCATAAAATATTTTAAAAATCTTACCTGCGCTTAGCACGCTAACTTTTCAAAGTTGCGTGACTCTTCACATATGTTTAAATTTTAATTAACGTTCATTGCAAGATATATCGATGGTAATAAAGTATGTATTAAAAACAAGTCGATCTTTCGAAAAACAACGTTTAACAGTACAAGAAGAAGCATTACATGCAGCGCCCTCTCAGTTCTTTTTATGAATAAAAAATTTCGAAAATTTTATCAAACGGTAGAATTTAAATGGGATTTTTTTGCTATTTTAAATGTAGATCTTGAGTTTAATCTCTTTTGCTATTCCCAGACTGCTATATATTTACTTGAAAGAAGTGATTAATAATATGTTTGTAATTAAGACTTTATGAAAATGATTCAGCAGCAGTTGAAAAAAAAATCACTTAAAATATCGAGAAAGATGAAGCCTAAGACACCTTGTTTTCGTTTCTTTTTTCAATTGCAGCAAGCGACTGTCACTAAATGTGATCCTGTACAATAAGCTTTAAGAAATTAATGCCTCAGGGAGGGATTTATTAGAAAGTATCCACTGTAGAAAATAATCATCTTGTATTCCTCCTTTAAAGCAATAATTTAACAGTTCTACCATGAAGTGTATGATGCCAAGAAAAGATTATGTAGGATTTCTTGTCATGATTAATTCCTACTAGCTGAGTGGATAAAAAAAATAAAATAAAATAAACAGTCTTAAATAAAAATTATAAATACTCGTATTAGGAAGGCTGCTGGTGATTTAAATATGCTGATGGCGTGTTACGTCTTACGTTGGATTATTTATAGGCAGCATAATGTGTGCCAGAATTTATGATGTGGCAATATTATGCTGTAGCATCATTGTAGAGCTCTTGGGATACAGTTTAGTGTATATTTTAAAGCTAACAAAATACAAGCATTAAAACATTGCATAATATTTATGGCCTTTGGGTATTGATGGCAGCATTCGAGTGTTTTAACAAAGGACTGTATTAAACTACGCATATTATTATAACAATTATAAAAATTACAATCCCAGTTTATTTTCATTTATATTGCGATTTTTGAGTGACTTGGTCCACGAGTATTGTATTCTTTAAATATATTTATACATAATTTTTTCTACAACTCCAGTCATCTTTGTTTTGTTTTTTTTTACCACTGGAGGCTCAACTGCTACTAGCAACGATAAGGAGCAACTGTTGCCCACATAATGCAGAAAAACTATACTCATGCGAACGTATCTTACGCAAAAGAAGTTTGGGTTCCCCAAACCGTTTAGAGAATGTTAACCGTACCTTGGAATGTTTTTTCCGTTGAGTCTGTGTTTATCATTCGTATCGAAACGTCATGATGTTTCGATTTGATGTTATTATCCTCTCACAGCGAATGTCATTACATGTACTTGATTTGGGCATGGGCATGGGTATGGTTTCTCTGCATTATTTTAAGCAACATTTGTGCCATTTCTTTGCAAGATTCTGTGGTGTTTCCACGGGTGTGTACTGGCTGTTGTTAAGTTGATTTCTTTTTCGTTTTGTAGCTTCATTGCTTAACTTGATTTATTTTGTTTAATGATGGCTTGGATGCATGTAGCTTTAGCACTTCACAAAGTGTTGCGATAAGCACCTCTTTTCATGCAACCCTTTCCAGAGACCGACGGATCTGCAATATGGAAAGACAGCATCGTAACTTCATTTACAATGAGTTGCTACTTTATTAGATGCACCTAGCTAATAGCGAGTAGATTTTCTTCTTTCGTCCTCTGAATAGCCTCGGTTCTTCGTGGCATGCACTTACCAAGTTGTGAAAAGCGTGCCACAAGGATGCTGGTTTATGATGACTCAATTTATTCCCACTGCTGTTGCAAATTGGATGAATTGGATTCCACATCGTCCCACAGGATTCAGTTGATTAGGATCTGAAAACTGGGAGATCACCTTAGTAAGCTTGATTTCACCCCTTGTACAGCTAGTTGGCTAGAAGGGTGTGCATGGATTTGTAAGCGAAAATGCACACATTAAAAGGACAATTGATAATGTTTGACAATGCACTTGCCTGGAGTTGGCATAGTATAGGTGTATATATATTTACAAGAGGGAGAAAACTTAGGTTCGATTATGTATATACACAAAAGAATTAATTAAGTTTACAATATAAATTCAGTTTACAATCTATTAAAAATTATAAACAAATAATATTAAATATTAAAAAGAAAGCCAAATTCTTAAAATACAGAAATTTTATGCGTCTGTCGATGGCATGAGATGGACTGGTAGATGAAGTGACTTGATCGTGTTAGTCAAGATTCAGTGGAGGCCGGTGCTTCGATGCAAGTCTTCCAGAATATTCTTCTTGTATTTCATGTCATCTAATATTTTGTTGGGATCGATTTGCGGATTGTTGAAATGTTCCAAGATGTTTGCCGGGAACATATCTCTAAGGCAAACAAGGTTGGTAAGAGTCTACCTATAACGTTGTTTATGTTGCTCTCTTTGATGAGTACTTAAGGCAAAGACGATTTCTTGCACGTTGCGAGAATCAATCCTATTAGTTAATAGCTTCGCAAGAGTGATGAGGTTCTTTTCAGAATTTTCGTTTTCCATGGTGTAATGTTCGTGTTTGCATGTAGAATAAATCTAGAGATAGTGAACGGCTTTCCATAGATCCTGTTCAACCACCTCAGAAGCCAATATTCCATTGCCAGGAATTTCTTTATAATGCTTGATGGAGCTCAGCACCATAACTCAGACACGTATAAAGCGATGGGCATGAGACACCTTTCAATATATTTGCGTATGAGGAACGTATTTTGACAATCAACAAGCTCCTGTTGGATCGCCCAGAAGGCTGCATATGTTTAGTTTTTGTATATACGAAATGGTCCTGTAAAGTAAGATTTTCGTCCCAGGTGAGACTAAGATCCGTATGGGATGAAACCTTTGTGACTTTATTGCCATTTATTAGAGCTTGAATATTATTATTATTATTTTCCGCTTCTTGGTGATAGATTTTTGGGAGGACTTTTTCTGATTTAGTTGGAACCCTGCAATAAGTCAACTACTTGATTAATTTGTGTAGCAGTATTTTGATTTATTTCTTGAAAGCTTTTAAGGTCATCAGAGATGACGAACAACTTCAAGTCATCAGCGTAAGAGCTGAATTTTGTAAACTTCGCTAGAAATGGTTGCAATGAGTGCAAAGAGCGTGATAGATAACACTCCACCTTGTCAATGACGTGAGGAATTTTTATGGGCCTTTTCTTCCAGAAAACAGCAACTCGACAACAAAACCTATGCAACATGGCCTAAGTTGCTAATGTACCTAAAATCCTACAACAACCGATCAACCAATTCTGTACAGTTCTGGGCCTTGTGACACGACGTTTTATCCTGTTGAAGGAAACCAATTCACAGAGGATACACTGCAGCCATGAAGGGATGCACGTGGTCGGAAACATTTTCTAGATAACCAGGAAAAAATTTCTAGAATTTAAACATTGCCACAAACCATGTGGCAATGTTTAAATAAGCAGGTTTATTATGCTCTCTGTCCAGGTTGGGTAGATGGCCCGTCTCCCTTGAGCTTTCAAGGATGTACTCATGTTGGCTATTTATGATCTCTCTGGCTGTTTTGTTTTGTTTTTGTGGTTTTACTACCCTGGTTAATTAATCCCCTACCTATTTTGATGCAAGAATTATATACTGATTTTGTTAGTTATATACTGCTTTGCATACTGTCTTTGATATTATCTTGGTGCTATTAGAATTACGAGATTATATGAATGTGTGCAATATGAATTAATTTGTATTGTATAATACTTGTTTCGGCCTTACCCTACTTATTGGTTTTCTTCAGCTGGGTTCTGAACTGAAGTAATGACGTAATTAATTGATTTTGGCATGTATATAGATGATATAATGTTACTGTTAAGTATTATTTTAAAAATTAAATTAAATTTTCTGTTTATACTCCGGGACGACCAAACGGTCAGAGGAGTTCACAAGATAGATAGAATACAATAAATAGCACCGTATTCACGGGCTTGAACCCCGGTCACTCAAGGCATGTGTACTTACGCACCCGCGCACCTGACCACTAGGCTACGGCAGCCCCTAGTTTAGTTTGGTATAGTATAGTATGATGCTATTGTATAATATAATGGTACGCAAAATTTATGGACTAGTCAGGTTTTCACCTGTAGCTTCTCATAGGAGTGGCCTGGATATAGGAAAAGCATACCAAAGGAACCTCGTGAGGTGCAGAAATTATGAAGGAAACAACAACAACGGAAATAAAACGGTACAGAGGGATTTTATTCAAAAATGTCAACATAGCACTGGCTGCCATGATACTGATGCATCACTGCCAAAGATGGAACAAAGGGAAGAGGTGGTCCTCAATAGGAGATATGGTCACCCCTAATGTCGATGCAGGCTTTGCACCACCTGTCCATACTTAGAACAATGTTGTTGATAAGTTCTTGCGGTAGCATCGTCCGTTCCTCTGTTAGCGCCATCTTCAGCTGGTGAACATTTTCTGGTGGGTGCGGACCTGCCGCTAGGCATCTCCCCGGAGCGTCCCATATGTGTTTGATGGGATTTAGATCGCGGGAACGGGCAGACCAATCCATAAGAATAATTTCCTCCCTTTCCAAAAGCATATCAACAGCTGCAGTGCGTTGGAGTGTGGCGTTTCATCCATAAACACAAACTCGGGGGCAATGGCGCCTCGGAACAGACGCACATGAGGAAGGATTACTTCAGTGCAGTAGCATGCACCGGTTACAGTACCGCCTTCCAGTATCTGGAGTTGTGTACGTCCATCCAAGATAAGACCTCCCCAGATGAGAACACCTCGACCGCATATCGATCCCTTTCAGTGATGTTTGCGGTGTGCTACCGTGTGCCAACCTCTCGGCAGATTAGCTGACGTCCAAAATCGCTGCTGAGACTGAATCTACTCTCATCAGTAAAGAGTACCTTAAGTAAAGATTTTGTGGTTATAACCTTTAGAAATAGTGTTGGTCCTTAAGTTTTGCACACCAATGTACTATTTTTGATTAAATCTTGGTTGTTCTAGTTGACTTGCCTGGATTTGAAATCATGTATTTCTTCATGTACTGACTTGTAATTAATGCTGTACATTAATGAGGTTATTGTTTTGTGTTAGGTGATTTTCTTTGTGGGGTGAGGTTGGCAAATGTATCGTTTCCACTCTCCATATCCTCTTTTTATTCTTTACCAAGTTTTCTTCTCTCTTCCTTTTATGATGAATCCATCTGTGATTCCTCACTGTACTATTCTTCACCAATCCTTCCAGTTCCCATACTTCTCCCTACTGATTTCCAATCCTTTTTCTTCTATTCCCATTCACTTAAGTAAATGTGGGCAAGATGATTAGTAGATCCTGGCCGCCTCCTCGCGGCAGGGATGGAAGGTGAGACGCGGCGACCGGGTGTTTCCGTTTCTCATCTAGTAAGAGCCAGGCTGAGCAAAACATTGCACATTCTCACTACAACACTCTACATAAAAATGGCCGGCTTTGCCGTTTTAGCTCCACCACAAGATAAATAACAGCGGCTAATGGGGGAAATCCTGGGGTCCGCTTCTCAACACTTGAATACTTGAACCAAGAATCCACCATGGGGTGTCCAGTATCAAATAATGCCCGTTTTTGTTCCTGATGTTAAATAATTTTACGTGAATAATAGTAACTGCTCGTTCTCATCGATAAAAATAAGAAATGAGTCATAAAAAATATTTCTTTTAATGCATCAAGTTTTAGCTACTTCGGAAAGAAAAATATTTCACTTATATCCATGCTGTTTCTTATATTCTCTCTATCTCAGGAACTCTTCTGACCGTGTGGTCGTCCTGGAGTATAAACAGAAAAGGTTTTTTTTTTTTATTCTTTTCGCTCACGAATTCCCCTTCTCCAAGATGTACACCACCTTCCAATTGTGTCTTGTCTAACGTAGAGGTACTTGTGGACACTCAGTGCGCGATGCGTTGACCCTTTATTGAATCTCTCAGTTTCATGTCTCCTCTTTGCCTGCGGCATTTTATCTACTGCAGGAGGTCCTGTAAACTTCTTAGTGATCACCCAGTTAGCTGCATAACTAAACCAGGTTTAAGATTTCGCTGAAGGCTCGAATATCGCGTTTAGTTCTTTCAGTCTACTAAACAAATCAAGAAAGGAAAGACTGAATTGCTATAAATATTGAAAACATAAAGCATTATTAGCTCAAATTTTGATGATACTATAGATACCACTTTCAGAGCGCTTTTGCTTGATTTTTGGAAAAACGTGGCCTTGAGGTACAGTTGGTATTGCAACACTGAAGCCATTGGTGTCATATTTCCTGTCTAGACGCGACACTCTGAGCCAGGCATCTGTCCATTCTGCACTTCTTTTCTACTTAGCAAAAACTTAAAATTTAGCATGTCTCGGAAGTGCATAAATAGTGCGGAAAATTTTTGTTACATTTGTGGTGAAGTGACATTTGCACCACAGAAGCATGCCATTACTCTGATAATAAAAAAAACATACAACTGTCATTTGGATAGACGGTTGGGAACCAAGACAAGGAACACCAATGGAAGATTTACTGCAATACTCGTGCTTCTAATCTCCACAGCTGGTTAAATCACAAAGGCCCCATTGCTTTTCGCCGAGTCTATGATATGGACAGAGCCTTCAGATCATTTCTGTGCGGTACCATCTCTTACAGCAGGGGATTTCCAAGAAGAAAAAGTGGACTTTAGGCAACCCGAATATACCATATGCAGTTCCACCGATACCCCAAGGAAAAGGTGTTCCTGTTTCGTGAGCCACCAGCTGAATATGTTTTATAATCTGATGAAGAGTCAGGTGATGGCCAATATAAATCGTTTGAACCCTTCACATCCACAGATCCTGATTCTATTTTCAATTTCTCCTTGCAGAGCCACACAGAATTATGCAAAATGAATCAAATTATCTTGTCAGGGATCTTGATTTAGGCTCAAGACTGCAACAGTGCCTTCAAGATAATGTAGAAATGTTTGTATACCGGGTTAAATCCTTCAAAAGAATTTATCCCAGTTTTTAAAACGGAAAATAACCTTCTTGCTTGCACTGATATCAATGGATTCACTTAATATTGTTGTAATAGGGTTTTAGGAACATCAATTAAGGCCATATTTCTCCGTGTATAGTGTCTGTAAATTGCGTTTGGTTTGTGGTCGATTTTCTGTTTGCTTAACGAAAGACCAGAATTTCCACGAGAAAAGCCATGCTACCCTTGCCTGAGCCCGACTAACTCAGCCACGTTGTGAAAAAGGCCCATAAAAATTCCCCACGCCACCAACGGGACTCGAACTCATGTGTTTTCCACCTGGTGTGGAGAGGACGGCGACTCTACCAATTGTGCTACCCAAGAGGGCGTAGAACGCATGCCACAGGGATTCTACTCCATTTGAATCAATTGTAAGACCTTGCATTTTGCTCCATTTAAACATAGCTGTCACTTTAACAGGCTTCATTCTTGAAACCTGTTTAAGTCATCCTGAGGAGTGCTGTTTGGCACTGATCATTAATGTCTTTATGTCTTCGTCGATGTCGTTTATGAAAATGAGAAACAACAATAGTCCAGGAACCGTGCTCTATTGTACCCCACTTCTGAGATTGTACCAGTCAGAAAACCATCCATTAATCATAACTCTCTGCCTTCTCTCCTGTATTCATCTCGAGGTCCATTGAAGAACCTTTCCCATTATCTTCGTCCGCTTATCATTAACCTCTCATGATGGACTGAGTCAAATGCCTTTCTAAAATCCAAATAAAAATGGCTAAGCAGGTTGTTTAATCTCTTAACCAAATCATGTCGTGTGAAATAAGTATCAGTATCAAATACCTAATGGAATTCAGTTTTATTTACTTCTTATTTTGGGGAGGTGGGGTGTATGTGTGTGTGTGTGTGTGTGTTCTTTTTAATTTTCTTCAGTTCTCGAAATCTGCTTCTTTGATAAGTCGGTGAAAAATCGATTAAAAATATCTCCTGGAAATTAGTTTTTATTTCGGGAAAAAATAAATTTCAAATCAATGAACCGCATAAAAAAATTAATTTCCATATTTATGCTGTGGTATTTAATGATTCTTAAAACCCACCTGCGCCTCAAGATTTTTGAATACTTGTCAAGCTGGCTTCACTTAAGAAACTGCTGATCGCTTGAAAGGATAATATTAAAAAAAAAAAAAAAGAAAGAAAGAAAGAAAAATAGCACGAAATATTTGATTAAAAACTGCATTCGAACTATAATGAATTTACTCTTTATACAAGTGAAATACAAAAAAAGTTAGCAGTTTATTATTTAAAGAAAAATTATACGAAAATTGACTTTCATTTCTGTATTGGCACTTGTATGGAGAGAGAGAGAGAGAGAGAGAGAGAGAGAGAGACGTATGGAATAAAAGATAATTTACTGTTTTTCGGGATGGAAACCGATATTTGTTTTTCGGGATGAAAAACGAATTTTTCTGGGTGAATTTCCCTGCTTACTGACCATCTCACTTACCCCTTCGTATAAAATGAGAAAAATCTCTTACAACGACTCCCTTACCTCACCTAATATACCTTATATAACCCTTTGAATATAATCCCCTCTCCCCCTGTTCAAGCACCTAAATAAAATTAGAACAATATTAGTTATTCTTATCTGCGTCCTAATATTGTGCGAAAGCAGTGTACACGTAATCAAAATGGGAACAAATGTAATATTCCACTAATTTGTGCAGTAATGAAACTCGGCGAATGGTCCCATCGGAGGTGTCGACTATGAAGCCGACTAGCGTGTCTAATGAGTGGTTTCGTCATCGCCACAAACGCTAATCAAAGCGTCACAACAAATCTCTTCCTTATCTTGTCTTCCTAAAGAAAGGTCCCTTCTGAGAGTTGGCCACGTTCAAAGACATCGTATTGCAAATCTTGTCGTTATTGCTTCGAGTCATCCGGATATGAACCTCGTCACTGTCAACACGCAGCAACGAAGTTAACGAACAAGCGGCCCTCAATACACACGAGACCCCTGTACATCGGCTATTCTCATCGTCTGCTTAATCAGTCGATAAATCAAAACTAAATTATCAATGTTTTTTTTGCATTGCGCACAACAACGTCACTCTACTTTCGTCCAATACGTTACTCTGAACTGTGTTACAAAGAAATAACAAAGAACCACACGCGTTAACTTCGAAAAAAATAAACATCGTTTGGTTTTTCAACAAGGCCACTAAGAATATGAGGCGTAAGTGTACAGCGTCTGTAAATTGTATATATTGTATAGATAATTTGACTGTGACGCTAAATGAAAAACTCGAAGGTTGCAGCTTTTCTGTTACGGAATATTTTCGCATATACCACCCTGAAAAAAAGTATCAGGATCTCGCTATTTTCACATTCCATAAGACAAACAATTGAAATTGCTAATATACAACCCGTCACTGCCAATGACCACTGAATCAAAAGGTATACCTGAAAAATTTCATCCACCCAATCACCTAGTGGTGACATATATGGACATAAACGCATGTCAAGCTGATCAGTGCAGTAGATCGACCAGTAAGGTCATATGAAGAGAGCTTCTTGAGGAATCTGTCGTCTTTGTTGAATGATTTCTGTTTGGGATCCAGTTATGACTGTACTGGTATGGAGACAAAGGGCTACCTCTTTCAAAGAGTGGCACACCATGCCAATATCTAGAATCACGGTATTGGGAGCCATTAGTTACAATGGCCATTCACCTCTTTTCATTACTGATGGCACGTTCAGATCAAGACATTAGGTTGAAATCATTCTTAGACCAATGATTCATCCTGTCTATGCTTCATTCCAATAAGACAATGCCTACCAACCAATGCTTCTCATAGATAGTGTCTACGTAGTGAGGACATGCTTTCTGTGTCTGCACGCTCGCCAGATCTCTTGCCCATTGAACTCGTTTGGGAATATAATGGATGTTCATTGACCTAGACCTCCCAGCTTCCTACCACTCTTTCCAAACTCGCAACACAGGAGGTCGAATGTTCACCAAGGCCAAAGAAGGTCGAATGTTCACCAAGATGGTATTTTCCACCTTTTCGATTCTTTGACGCTAGGATGCATAGCTTCCCAAAGCTGAATACGATTTAACCTTTCACGATTCATACAATCCATCATTAGTCTCTAGAAGATTCCCAAGTGCCCACTTCAAATCAACTCTCGTCTGAGAACTCCCCCAACTATTAATAGCTTTGGAAAAGAGATGTAAAAGACAATTTAAAAAGCTACTGCCCTGAAGTCATACAATTCTCCGCAGAAGATGGCAATAAAACCCGAGGAATATTTTTTTCGGACATCGTGTATATAAAAGCAAAAAATTATGGAAAAAAAAAAACGTCTAAATATTATTTAAACGTTTGTTTTTCCAATATGTACTACAAAAAAAAAAAAAAAAGTAAAATTGCAGACTGAGATGCAATTCCCGGAACCCAACGTTTTCTCTTAATTCGAATGGAAAATTTATATTTACTTAACGCGGGTTCACTTTACGTCGGAACTTGTAGCGCCTTTGACTTATTCTATCGAAATCATTTTTCCTGTCGAACTCCAGGTAAAAATGTTCTGTTATTCTTTTGTCACCAAGTTGACGAAAGCGTCTGTGTTCGAGGTTATTTTTCTTTTCAGTTATGTCCCAGATATTAACGTCTCCTCCAGATATGGCAGAGAGTATTGCACGAAATGAGCAGAACCTTCTAATGCATAGCTAAGTCTGCTGTTTCCTGATATAGGGATCCTCTCCAAGGGCCTCGAGGATGATTCCTGGATTTAAAATTCCATCCCGAACGCCTTCTTGTATTGTGATACAAAATCTACTTCTTTTCTTTCTTCTCCCTAGAAGGAAGTCATATTTCTTTGCTCTGTCACTTGACCGGAAAGTGCGCTTGTCACGCTGACGTCACAGATGTAACCTTCTGATGAAAGGTTTTTTTAGCTTAGTGGAAAACAGATTTTTCTGCTTCTTTGTGTGAGAAGGTTGACGGTAGTTTTCATCAAGGGGTCGCTCGTATGACACGCTGTAGTGTTTGAGATCGAGATTATTTTGGAAGAAGTACTGCGTTTGTTATTCTGTGATCGAACCAACGTCCTTCAAAAAGAGTGCAGTCGACATTGCACTACTCTTAGAGGTACTCTAAAAAGAAAACTCGGGTGTTAAATGTTTGCAAATGCCTCACGATATGTACACCATTTGTACAAGAAGTTCGTGTAGATTTAGCAGGAAAATAGATAAAGAGGCTAAAGGGAAGCTTGCTATTAAAAAAAAAAATCTATTATACAGTTTTCATTTTAAAGATATTTCTTCACTGATTTTAAAAGATGATTTTAAGTTTGCTTGGTTGTTACAGTATTTAGAAGAATTATAAATGAACTGACATGCGAACAGCAAATGTATGTTGCACAATGTTTCTTGATTCGGATAATGGAGGTTCGGATAATCGAATTTCGGATAATCTACTTCCTATGTAGGAGACAGCGTCCAGGGAAGGGAAACAAATCACGTCATCCAAAACATGAAGTTCCCATCCGAAGTGGGATTTGACTCCCTTAAATTATAATTTATGAGATGAACTAGAGGGCGCGTCCATCAACAGATTGCTTAATCGTTACAATATTTAGAAGAATTAAAAACGAACTGACATGTGAACACATGTTGCGCAATCTTCCGATTCTTTAATTGATCCGGATAATCGGGGTTCGGATAAGCGACGTCGAGAGTCAAAATCCTATTTTATTTGCAGTGGACAAGGATGTTCTTCCGTTGCGACTGGTGCAAGTTTGACGACTGAATTTGGAGGAGTTGGGGAAAACGAAAACTGTCTTTTGCAAGGTCTTCGTCAGTCATGGATTCGTTCTGTTCGCGAGATGACAGCACGTTTTGGCCGTTGTTTCTGTGTGCACGTAGTTTGTGTCACCACAATCAGCGGAAATCGATCTGGCTGCTGTATTTATGGAGCGTAGTAGCACATGCTCGAGGGCCGGCGTTTGTCTTAGAAAATCAACGAAACTGGCCAGCGGCAAATCTGAGCAATAAAGTTTTAATTTTGTACCCTTTTGATGTTTGCGTTTCCGCGTGGTGGTGCTGTAAGTGAGTGATTTGTTGGCAACAAATTGCTACAATGGAATAATCGATGGGGTGTCATTGTCAGGTGGTGCTGTTGCCCGTTCCCCATTACGGCAACCAATAAGAAGTGGGGGAAATGACTGTCGAAGTTTGAATTTAGTACACCAGATGGTGCTGTTATCGCAAGAGCTGTTCCTAATGAAAAGGTTGCTTTGTATACGAGCTCTATTCTCGAATCCGTCTCCACAGTCCCCCTGACGTCAAAAGTCCGAAGTAAACATTCCACGTGGTGTTTTTCTAATGTTTTATAAACAAAATGAAAACAACAACAACGAAAGGCTTTATAAAGAAAGCCCATGTGTGCTAATAAAATTCGAAATAAGGGATTTTGAAGGCGTAGCACCAGTTGCAAAGTAAAGTAGTGTGTCTTCTCTTATTTCCACCTCTCTCTCTCTCTCTCTCTCTCTCTCTCTCTCTCTCTGTCAGTCTCTCGCTATCTCTCTTTATCTGTATCAGCTTGTCTGTGTTTCTCTTTCTATCTCTGTCTGTCTCCCTCTATCTGTCTGTCTGTCTCTCACTATCCTTATCTACCAACGTCTCTGTTTCTCTGTCGCTCTCTCTGTCTGTCTTTATCTTTCTCTATCTTTATTTATCTATCTATCTTTCTATCTGGCTCTTTTTCTCTGTCCATATTTATCTGTCTTTCTCCCTCTCTCTCTCTATTTGTCTATCTATCTTTCTATCTGCCACTTTGTCTATCTTTTCTGTCTGTCCATATTTATCTGTCTCTCTCTGTCTATCTTTCTCCCTATCTCTTTCTCTTTCTACCTTCATTTTCTCTCTGTTTATCTTTTTCCCTCCCTCTGTCTCTGTCTTTTCTCTATCTCCGTCCCCTTCTCTATTCTCTCTCTCTCTCCTGTCTACCTTCTCCCTCTCTGTTTCTCTCTCTCTCCGTCATTTCTCTCACTCTCTCCGTCTTTTCTCCCCTCTCTCTCTCTCTCTGCCTTTTCTCCTTCTCCGTCCCTTTCTCTCTCTCCCTGTCTCTCTCTCCCTGTTTCTCTCTCTCTCTCTCCTTCTTTTCTTTCTCTCACTCTGACTTTTCTCTATCTTCCATCCTTTCTCTATTTCTGTCTCTCTCTCTCTCTCTCTCTCTCTCTCTCTCACTATCTATTTATGTGTCAACTTTTCTGTGTTTCTATTTCTATATTCGGCTGTCTCCTATCTTTCTCTGTCTGTCTGTCTGTCTCTCAATCAGCATCTTAATCTGCCTGTGTCTCTCTCTCTCTGTCTGCCTTTTCTATATCTGTGTCCCTTCTCTCTCTCTCTCTCTCTCTCTCTCTGTGTCTAGGCATGTCTTTTCTTTTTTTCCCATATATCTGTGTCTGATAGTCTCTCTCTCTCATTTCTCTGTCTCCTATTTCTTATCCTCTCTCTCTTTTCACTTTCTCTATGTGTTTATCTCTTTTTCTCTCCCTCTCTCTCTCTCTCCCCCTTTTTTCATGGAGAAAATAGAGAACAGAAATTTGTATCTGTCGCTCTCTTTAGAGAGATCCACATCAAAAAAAAAAAAAAAAAAAATCCAGCGACGGGCCCCTGAAGAGGCGTTTACATCCATCCATTACCATTTTCCTACTTTCATCTCCTCCTCTTTCATCAATTCATTACGCCGTTATTTCCTTTATCAGCTAATTTTTCAAACTTGTGTGGACACGCTGTTTTACAAACCTGTTGACAATTTGCGTTGTATACATTGGAGTCGTCCCACGGTCCTCATTCTTCCTTCTCTTTGTTTCTATACTTTGCTTGGAGCGATCCCCATTGTCTACATTCCAGCCGGTTGGGCTGAATCCGGGAAATCGATACACAAGGCACAGACCTTTGTCAACACAGCATATCTCATCTACAGCTTCTTTTCTTTCTGCTCCGAATCCCCGGTGATGGGAAGATCAACACACCTTTCCCCCAATTGTAGTAGGCCCTTCTAATGAACTCTTTAAAATCTTCATTCCCAAAGGCGCTGAGCTTCAGATCCACAGATTAAACAAGTTAGCCTTCTCTCTCTCTCTCTCTCTCTCTCTCTCTCTGTGTATGCAAGCTTTTATTCAGAAAAATTCCTCTGCGTTCAATGTTATACTTTGTAGCAAATTATTATTAAGTACGCCATGAATAAAATATCAGATATTTACAAAAATCCTCCTTAATTATATTTATTATAAAAGATCGCCATCAATTATTAAAGTGCAAAGTGGTTAATCCCCCATGTTTTCGTTCACTTCTTCTCTTCAACAAATTATTTCAAGATTATATGTAAATGCAATTATCTAACAAAATCCTCTTTGCTTTAAAGTAAGTGATATTGAGGCATTAAACATTTTTTTTTTTTTGAACTCATTTCATCCTCTGACGCGTTTTTAAGAATTTAGAATTCTTAAAAACAAAAGATCATTAACGATTAGCTGATTATTCATAAATATCTTAAAGCATTCTGTTTTACAGAAATATTACAGAAATTCTAAAGTTTTACAGAAATTTTACAGAAATTCTATTACAGAATTTCTGTAAAATTCTATTTTACAGAAATTCTAAATTCTTAAAAAAATAGACACCATGTTTGTTATTATAGTTAATAAATGCTTACTAATTATTAAATAATTAGAAATTAACGAGGCGATACATTTTAATAACCATACGTATCGATGTTTAATTTTAAATATCTTCATCAGTACATAAAATATTCTAATTTAAAAAAAAATTAGAACACGTGTCGATGTCTAATTTTCGATTCTTCATCAGTAGACCTAGTATTCTAATTTCAAATATTGGAACCATACGTGTCGATGTCTAATTTTAGATATCTTCATCAGTAAATGAAATATTCTAATTTCAAATATTCCATTGTTTAATCCACACCTCATAAAGACTACACAAGAATTATTACATTTTCCAAGTTTTTTATATTATATAATAATAAATATTCATTGTCCTCTCAAGAAAGTAAGGTTTTGTTTTAGTTATTTATTTTATTTATTTTTTATTTTATTTGTTTATTTTATGGATTGGCCAAAAGATCTGAGCAGTGGCCATATCAAGAATAGTCATTTCAATAAAACAGAATAATTTTTAACTCACGCAAGATGGTCATTTTCTTTGGCTAAAAGGGCTGTTGAAAAAGTAGTGGAACATGGTCATTACAATAAAAACAATGCTAGCTTTATTTACAGGTATTTAGCAGTTGAAATCCTTCAAAGCACCCTCCAGCTTCTGTTATGTCTGACTATGGTCAATGGCAAGATGATCATTTTCTTTTGCGAATAGGGCTGTTGAAAAAGTAGTGGAAACATGGTAATTACAATAAAACAACGATAGTTTTATTTACAGGTATTTAGCAGTTGCAATCCTTCAAAACACTCTCCGGCTTCCTTTCTGTCTGATTAATGGAAGAGATGTCTGTTACCATAAACAGCCTGGTTTTGTCAAAAAGAAGAGGAGGGGCAATCAGATCACCACTGTTCTGCCACTGAGGGACAATCAGCTCGTAGTATGATCAGTGTCGAAAAGCGTTTACCTATGTGTAGCTCCTTCATCTTGTGAAATAAATCGAAGTCGCAAAGACATGTCAGGGAGGGTGGAAGAGTTCTCAAGGATTTCCTAGGACACCTATTAATTAATTTACAAGGATGCCCAATAAACAACTATTGAGCTGCCCATGCTGTTTATCAATGTTTCCTGAAATCCAAGGGGACATTCCATTGCGTTTCGCCCTAGTGCGACTTCCTTCTTTTTCCAAGAGCGCCAATCTTGCTTGGAAAACAGTTGCTCCCTCATTTGAAAATGCCAGAAACACACTTTGGATGGCACGCTGAGGTGGAGAACAATAGAAAGAATGGTTGCAGAAAGAAGTCAAGCCGAAATTATCAACATCGTTGTATTCAGTTGTGAAACTAGTTCCAACGAAAACAAAACATCTCTTGAAGATTAGTCCGCGATCATCTATGACTGAAAGGTCATAGAGTGCACGCCACAACTTGCATCAGGACTTCCTAGTCCACCTTAGACAGTCGCAGTCTAAGCATGAGGAATCCATGTCACATTTACTGTTTTGTGTTTGTTCCTTAAGTACCATGTGCACCTGCAACACACACTTACACTAGTTCGGCCAGCAAACAGTTTCATGTCTTGTGAACAGAAATCACTCCACTACTTTATGAACATCCCTCGTATTATTAGGATAACTATTTCTGACGAATATTCCCATTAAAATTAATTTTTATTTTATTAATTATTTTTGTTGAAATGCTACAATTTGAACGATTGAATTAATTAAATAATTAGTTAATTAATTAATTAATCAAAGTTTTTTGAAACTAAGCAACTATAATCCCGTCGGTAACTTTTACAACTTTAATTAATTTTTATTTAACATAATTTGATTATTAATAGAATTTTACAAAACTTTCCATAATATTGTATTAATGTTATAACGCAACAGGCCTGAAGATGGGAATAAATTACTTCTCGAAACGTAGCCAGAATTGAGGTGCTTGAATAATAAATTACATAAATCTGCCCGTGATGTTTTGCCAAAATCTGCATCTTTTCTCACAACAATTATAAATCTTTATAGATATTATATATTTCTTGGTGTATTGTTATAACTTTTAATTAATAATTATTTTTAAAAATGAACGCTTTCTTCTTAATAAAATAAATTTAAATTATAGTTACATCGAAACTCTTAATTTAAAAGTTATTTATTTATGTTTATTAAATAGAAAAGTTATATACATCTGAGCATTTAACGTATTAAATTGGGCTATTTGATATAGTTTTGGTCTTATATTCAGGTATTATCGGTTATATAATAACGAGGTTCTACTGGAGTAGTTTCTGATATTTTTGCTGCAGTCGGGGCCACCGAAGAAAATTGCCAATCATTTCCTATCCGTTTCTTTATTTTTCTTTCTATTTACCTGAAGATAGAATAGTTACAGGGAGCAGGTCTGTCCAGCGAGTTTCCTGTTACAAACATACTCCTGAATCGGTAACGTTAGCGAAATGGAGGTTGATGAGGAGCAATAAGGAGGGAAAGCTGATCTTTGATGTCGATCAGTGCTCACCAGACGATTCTATCAGATGCTTGTCCCTGGAGGCAGATCTGCGTTGGAACCTTCCAATCTCCTTAGCAATGATTCCGGGGAAACACATCTCAAGTGGCTAATAATTAAACAGAGAGCTCACATACAGACAACAAATTGACGTCATTTCCTGATGTTTATCAATTATTTACGAAACAAATGCCTTAATCATGCAAATGTACTTCCATTGGATAGATTAACCTTTGCAGGCGATAGCTAAATTCACGTTTAAACCACTTAAAATTCGTATTAAAGATAATGACAAATGTATTGATAATGAGAACAGTCTGGACAGCTAATAAGAGCTCGCCATTTTTATTTATTCACTTCCTCTTCTTCCTACCTCCATTCATGAACTTATTTTAAGCTACAACGATGGTCTTTTTTTATTATTTTATCGAGCTTAACGCCCTCTATGAGAGAACAAAAAACGTATGATACATGAAATAGATGGAGCTCGTGCAGCTTGTAGCCTCTAACAACGTGTTAACGACCCTTGTTAACGCCCTCTATAAGATTAAAAAAATAGGTTGATATATATGAAATAGATGGAGCTGGTGGTGCGTGTAGCCTCTAACAATGTGTCATGCTAGTTGCTAACGCCCTCTATGAGAGAAAAAAAAATAAAAGGTTGATATATATGAAATAGAAGGAGCTGGTGCTGCGTGTAGCCTCTAACAACTTGTTAACGACCCTTGTTAGCGCCCTCTATGAGAGAAAAAATAAAAATGTATACATGGAGCTGGCGCTACATGCAGCCTCTAACGTGTTAACGCCCTCTATGAGAGAAAAAATATAAATAGGTTGATATATACGAAATAGATGGAGCTGGTGGTGCATGTAGCCTCTAACAATGTGTCATGCTCCTTGCTAACGCCCTCTATGAGAGAAAAAAATAAGCATATATGATATATGAAATAGATAGAGCTGGTGCTGTGTCTAGCCTCTGACAATGTGTCATGCTCCTTGCTAACGTCCTCTATGAGGGAAAAAAATAAATATGTATAGATGGAGCTGGTGCTGCATGTAGTCTCTAACAACGTGTTAGCGCCCTCTATGAGAGAAAAAAAAATAAAAATGTATGATATATAAATTGGATGGAGTGGGTGCTGCGTGTAACCTCTAACAATGTGTCATGCTTCTTGCTAACGCCCTCTATCAGAGAAAAAAAATAAACATGTATGATATATAAAATAGATGGAGCTGGTGCTGTGTGTAGCCTCTAACAATGTGTCATGCTCCTTGCTAACGTCCTCTATGAGGGAAAAAAATAAATATGTATAGATGGAGCTGGTGCTGCATGTAGTCTCTAACAATGTGTTAGCGCCCTCTATGAGAGAAAAAAATAAAAATGTATGATATATAAAATGGATGGAGCGGGTGCTGCGTGTAGCCTCTAACAATGTGCCATGCTTCTTGTTAACGCTCTCTATAAGAGAAAAAAAATAACAATGTATGATATATTAAATAGATGGAGCTAATGCTGCATGTAGCCTCCAACAATGTGTCATGCTCCATGCTTGGGCTAAGCCAAGTAACCTGTATCATAGCAACAGCTCTATAAACCTTTGTCACTTTCATTGGTCGTAAATACCGAATGAATTCCGCGTTCTAATCTCAACGGTGGTATTTTCGAAAAGGGCTGTCCGCCGGAGAAATATTGACAGCATCCTGCATGGGTCTCTTTAAAACCACTATGCCATATTTTTGGTGGGTTAAAGTGCCCTATTTTATAATCCCCTGACATCTGCTTCGCACCCCTTACCTCAGAATGCTCGAAGATGCTTTGTCACCTCCGCCTTCCCCACAAAATCGATACAAACGGCTCTAAACAGCTATTATTAAGAAAAAAAAATTTCCTGCGCATCCATCAAAGTGTTCTCTTATAGCCAGCACGTCAATGCACAACAGAGCTATCTATTTGTAGTGGAAATAACTGTTTGTGGGGTTCTAATCCGGTTCTTGCATTAATCAAACCTGCGAGATGTGCTTTAGTTCGAAAAAGATATTTTCTGAAGGGTTTTAGCCTCTCTCTGAGTTCCTTTCTAGATCCAGGTGACTGGTTGCGATATGAAGACACGGTAGGCTCCTAAGCTACTGAGCATACGTTGGATTTTTTTCTCACTCTAAAAACTGAAGCTTCATTTCATCCAATGGCTCGTTTATTTGACTGGTGATTCTGCAGTAGCGTTCTTCAAATATTCTATTGTAAAAAAATTCCATGGACAATTCATAGGTACTCTATAGTTTCAGAAATCATCAGTTAGATTTTTTTCGTTAGTCTCTTAACTCGAGTTCGTTATAGTTCGTTAAAGTTAAGAGACTTCCAGCGTGGAATGATAATAGGATGACACATAAGAATCGGTTTGTAAGTGACATTTCAAGAGAACCCTGAAACGAATCGTCCGCTCAGAACACAAGTCGACGTTGTCGCAGCACACAAGGCCCTCAGTGAGACGATTAGAGTGCACGTCAGCAAAGCGAAGGACGCTGCATTGTCGTGCAGTCGTCTACAAGCCACTTATCACCTCGACTGATCCAGACGCCATCTAGTGCAATAGAAAGCTGTGATTTGGGATGACGACTTACAGTACTTGATCTACCAGTCTGACGCTTGTTCCTGGATCTGGGATGTCGATGAAAGCTACGTGCCGGACTGTATCGTCCCGACAATGAAGTTTGGTGGAGGCAGCTTGGTCTGAGAGTAATTGACCTAGATCCATTGGTTGTTTTGGACAAAGCCAAAGCTGAAGTTTATCTTATATCCTGGACAAATAGCATGTGCAGATGATATTAGACCTTGGATTGGCTTCTCGTGCCGAGGGACGGGCAGACAGCAGCTGCCCAGGTGTTGGCTGCTTCCTGGTGCCCGTCTTAACATCCAAACACTAACAGTTTTTCAGGCCCGCTATACAAAGTTTCTGTACCATCACAGAGGACAAAGGTGGAGATGGGCATTTCCCTAGGAGCGCCCCCCCCCCCCGATACAGGAATACACACACACACACACATGGTGTCCTGGACAATATTGCGTCATCTACGTTGTGAGAGAAGGGCCATATCTGTATCAGCAGGACAATGCTCCATATCATAGTGCTTCTGTTGTGATGGACTGGTTTCAAGAAATGAGAGTCCTAATTTGGACTGACCAGCTGACAGCCCTTACTGAATCCTGCACACAACCACTGTGATGAATTGGATTCTAGGGCACATAAGGAGAGACAGCTCCCCCCCCCCCAAAAAAAAAAAAAACAGCTGAATTGTTCCCGTTTTGAAGGCCTAATGGCAGAAAACATCGGGGGACCTTTACAAAAAACAAAAAAACTAGTGAAGAATTTTCCAGGAGACTAAAGGCTAAGGCTTCAGCACACCTTATTAGTGTTCCTGTAAATAAAGGCTATTTGTAGATATGCAGATTACCGGATACTAACAGAAGGGCAGTGTATATGTAATTAAAACTCTCTAGTAAATCCAATGGTCTTAATGTCCACAACAAAAACACCACATTGTTATCAGGAGTTGCCTTGATATTGCGCTACTTTCAAACAGATTAATCAGCAGTACAACAGATTTTCTTTTTTTAAAGAAGTGACAGATTAATATGTTTGCAGTGACTCTCGTTTAGAGATAATGCAATATCAAGACAACTCATGATAAGGGCAAAGTTCTTCTGCCATGCGTTTATTAAACAGTTCAAATCCTACCAGCCACCTTGGATGCCAGATGGAGTCAAATTCAAGATCTTATATAAAGTATAAAAAAAGGAGAAGCGCTAACTTTCAGGAGGGTAGTGTACACGCACACGTTTGATAAAGCAATGAAACACCCACAGGTGTGTAACACGAGGCATTTGCTGCTTTCTCTTGCCTCTGAAGTGTCTCTTCGCCTGCCAACACGTAATCCCCTTTTTATGGCGCCCACTTTTTTTAGTACACCCGTCTAGCTCGTGCTTTCTTAATTAATTTCTTGTTTTTGCTGTCCTGACCCCCAGAACATTAATCACCCACTTCACACCACCAGTGGTTTTTACGTCGTAATTAAAACTCAGTTAATTATCCATTGTCCTGTGTCTTGCCAGCATTTTTGCGTCTCTACCAGTAGCGAACGAAATCCGAACAATTAGGTTGGAAAGAAAGAAAAAAAAAAAAGAAAGAAAGAAAAAAAAAAAAAGAAAGAAAGAAAAAAAAAATCCAAAAATCGCCAGAGACAGCGACGGAGAGAACCCCTGATAAATGACGGTAACTGTGGTGAGTCGGCACTTTTCTCTTCCGCCTTAACCTTTTTTCTTTACTCGCTACCCCTCCTGTTAGTTTGCTCAACAACCTTGATGTGTAGGTGTCGCTGTTGTCGATGTAATTTATTGGACAATCAGCACTTGGCCATTTAACTAGCCAGAATGAAAAAAAAAAAAGGTAATTCGGTTGTAATAAGAAACTAGTATTAACAAGACTTTATTTGATGTCCAGTAAGAAATTTCCCCTGAAGAAAACCTCACAAATTAAATACGTGAACGTACTTCATTGAAAAACACACAAGCTTTGGTTTATTTTGTCTCAAAGACTTCGCGAATACAAACAATTTAAAGATTCCTTTTTTTTTTATTAATTTTCTTTCTTTCTTCTCACTTCAAAACCCAGCCACTGAGACAACACAATATTTTCCATTATCTCTCTTCTTACTCTCTGATTCTGTACATATTGTGGTGTTAGATTCGCCTTTATGAACACGAATTCCGTTAGGCTCTTTCATTTCACAATCAGTGAAGTGTGCGCGAGCAGCCATTAATAGCTCTAGTATCGCCATCTAATGGCAGATATGTGAATTATTATTATCACGGCCGAGAAATATTAATATTTCTCAAAATAAATTTCAACGTTTGATTCTCAAAATAAATGAAATGTTTGTTCTGAATCATTATGCAAGGAAGTAGACGTAATTCTACCATTAGTTATATTTCAATGATTCATGATTTATCGTGTTCCTACATATATCCACTTGAATCATACTAATTTTGATCCCAAATTATAGATTTGCTGAAATTGGAGCATCATTTAGTCATCAAGTTTCTCACCAAAGAACGAAATGGACCAAAGGCCATTCACGAAAAGATGGTGGCTGTGTATGGCAACAGCGCACCTTCACAGTACCAGGCATAATTCTGGTCAAAACAACTCAAGTGGGGATAGAGTCCATCGACGATGATCCACCTCCAGGACAGCCTGTGACAGCGGCCACTCCAGAAATGTGGCAAGCTGTGGAAACCCTTGTGCTCAATGACAGACGTTTAAAGATGTCCCAAATCTCGAGGGAACAGTTATAATCATCCTCCATGAACATTTGGGAATGAGTAAGGTCAGTGCAACGTTCCCGGATTTCTGATCCTTGTGCAGAATCAATTAAGAGTATGGTGTTGTGAAGAGACTTTATGGAAGGGATCCTGAAACTCTCATCTCCAGAATTATTAGGAGTAATGAAACATGGGTTAACACTGAGATCCTGAGGCCAAGCAAGAATCAATGCAATGGAAGCACAAGACTTCTCCCTCACCCAAAAAAATATGGCCACCATTTTTTGGGATACTGAGGGAATTTTGTACATTCACTACTTGAAACACAAGCAGACAGTCACATGCATCCCTACTGGAAAACCTAAGTCATAAAGGAAAAACGCCAAAACTTTCCAGAGGTGTGCTGCTTCTTCAGGACAACCCACCAGTGCTCAGATCACATGCTATTGCTGCTGATTTGAAATTGTGACTTTACAGAACTTATCCATCTACATTATAGGCTGGATCTGGTCCCCGGTGACTATTTCCTGTTTCGGAACCTCAAGAATAGCGTACATGGACGTCACTTTGCTGATGATAATGAATTGAAGTCTGCTGTTTCTGCGTTCTTTGATGGAAGGACAAAGGATTCTATTTGTCTGGTATTTCCCCATTGACAAATAAGTGGAACAAGTGTATTGAAGTTCAGAGGAGTTACACTGAAAAATTAAACCCGATTTTTGCCTCTATCTCATTTCCTTAATAGGTAGATAGATAATTTATTGAACGCCCCTCGTGGCATGCACTGTTTTCCTTCGTATCTTTTTCTAGGAAGAATCAGCCCAATGAATTAATTATCAACAGAAATAAGAAGCAGATAGAGATCAAAAGCACACTTAATGCACTCTCAATAACACTGGTTTGTTATTGAAATAATTAATTCAACACCAGTGTATACGCGATACAAAGACCACTTAGCCTTTGATTCCTTAAAAATGGTTATGTAAGATGTAAGAGTGCTGGGTTTTAAGTCTGATTGGCTCAGCATGCATTTTCCAGATTTTTTTTTCTTATTAAGTAAACTTCAGTTAGTGCTAAGTCTAATTTTAATGTCTAAGCGTGAAAAAAGAAATTTTTTTTCTGCAGAAACATTTTTTTTTTACAAGAAAAGGATTATTCTTAAATCATCTCTTCAACAAACTTTGACAGTTTGTTGGGAAAAGCTTTTGCAGTGAAAGATTTTCCCAACGGTCCACAGCAGGTATATCGTACGTTAGGTTGCAGTTTGTTCTTAATTAAGCAACAAGGAGTAATCATCCGACCAATTAGAACTGTCACTGGGTTTGAAGTTTTCGGTATTACCGAGTTGAAGCATCCCTTAGGGATTTTCCCGAAGAAACTGCTACATTTAAACCTGCTAATACTTTACATACTGCCTCTCAGCCTCCCCTACCTTTGATCACATAAATATCTCCTGTTTCTTAAATGTGATCAAGACTTAATCACTCTTCCAGCATTTTTTAAATCTAGCAACCCCTCCTGGTAAAGTCTGAACTCTACAATTTCTGCTGAATCCAATGGGGGTGGGGAGTAGTACTTTTCTTTTGGGAGAGGCGAAGGCTCAAAGTCGCTGCTTTATCTTGAAAAAATTACTCGATTTCTTTTTTTTATATTGAGTAATAGAAGGAGGCCGAATCCAGCGATCATCCCCCTCCAACCGGCTGAATTATAAGTTTCGATAGTTATGTTATCCTCAGGAGTAATCATCCGACCAATTTGAACTGTCATTGGGTCAAGGGAATTACTGACAGCCAGTGCAGTGGTTAATACCTGAAGGTAGTTTCATACCACCTGAGAGCCTTGGTAAAATAAAAACTCTTGTGGAAATATGTTATTGACGACTTGAAGCTGTTCATAATCTCTGATGACACTAAAAGCATTCAAGAAATAAATCGAAATACTGCTGCACAAATTAATCAACTTGTTGACTACATACATATGGCAGGGCTCCAACTAAATCAAAAAAGTCCTCCAAAATATCTATCATCAAGAAGCTGGAAAAAATTATATTCAAGCTGTAATAAATGACAATAAAGTCACCAAGATACCATCCCACATGGATCTTGGTCTCATCAAAGATGAAAACCTATTCCAGGACCATTTCATACACATGTACACAAAGAAGAAAACATATGCAGCCTTCTGGGCAGTTCGCCGGGAGCTTGTTGGTTGTCAGAATACATCCTTCATTTGCAAATACATTGAAAGGTGCCTCAAGCCCATCGCTTTATACGCATCTGAGCTATGGTCCTCAGACCCATCAAGTACTGCACAGAAATTCCTGATAATTGAATATTGGGTTCTGAGGTGGTTGAACAGGATCCATGGTAACCCATTCACCATCTCTAGATCTATATTACATGCAAACATGAATATGACACCATGGAAAATCAAAATTCTCGAAAAGAACTACATCACTCTTGCCAAATTACTGACTAATAGCATAGATTCCTCCAACGTACAAGCAATCACCTCAGCATCAAGTATCCATCCTAGAGAGTGACGTTATAGGTCGACTCTCACCAACCTTGTCTAATAACAATAATAATAATTATTATTATCTGAAACAAAGTACTGAAAAGGAATTTAAAGGCAAAATTGTCTCTCAGTATTTCTCAATTTAACATCCAAGGAATCGTTCAAATAATTTTCAAACACTCAGATTAATCAGTCATCCCAAGTGTTTTAAAAACAGTGATTCTAATATTTTGCTCTATTAGTATATAAATTGCCCTATGTCTAGTCTTATTTTCACATAGCTATGTCTAGTCTTATTTTCACATAGCTATCGAAATGTTGAAATCCAGAAGATAAATCTTAATAAGGGGGGTAGGAAGTGACTGAGGGGTTGTGCTATCAACCCCCAAGCGGACTGTACGTCAAGGTTTGATGCCCTCCTACGGGAACCATTCCATTTCGCAAAACGAAGCCGATATGACGAAGCCGAGCGCGTGGCATTTTGAAAAACATTAAAAGCGAGGGTAGTTTAGAAACACGTTCCCAATGCGCTAATGTTTGAAGTCTCCACTAAGTAGGAAAGTTTCTAAGGACAGATACAGCCTCTGTTTATCAACCATACTGGGATCAGAGATGCAGACTGGCGAGAACGAAAGAGTTATTGAGATAATACAGCTTATTTCGGTGTAGATTCTGAACTGCTCCTAGCTACAACTTAATTCACTCCCCTGACATTTCTCAAGTTTCTGTTCGGGCAAATCAGCAGTGAAATTGCTTTTTCTCTCTTTTTTTTTTTATTCTTTCTAAAAAAACGATCTTAGAAGTTAGAAGGAAAATTTTATGGCCTCGAGTTAGCCTGAAGCAAAAAAAAAAGGCTAAAATAATCTCAGCTGGATTCCTAAACATTTGTCTCCTTCGTTAGTAATTAGTACGACCTCCTCTCAACAGCATCACTGATGTAGTGAATTATACTGACTACCATTTTCTGTCTATTTTTCTAATCTGAAAACAATTCGATGTTGTTGCTTTTATTGTGGATCATTCCTGGAAGCAACAAACACCTCGATGTGTTTTCTTTTGTCATTCGGGTTTCTTGAGATAGAAATTACTGTCAAGGGATTAGAATTGTTGTAGAAGAAGTACTTGAAGTGAATATTTTTTAAGACAAAACAAAACAAATTGACAAAGCAGAGTCGTTACCGGTTTGAATCACAAACTGCAGCAGCCAAAAATTCATTCCTTTATATCTGAGCAAATTTAAGGGGTCTATAATTTTCTAATTGAATTTATAAATTAAAATAAAATCAATATTTATAAAATAATTAACACTAGCGTGTAGATTTTCTTAAACAACATACGAAAATAGATCACTTTGAGAACGTTGGTACACAACGCTTCCTATTTTTTCACGATTAATAACTTAAGAATTAATAAATACACTTTCTATAATCAGATTCCAAAAAAAAAAAAACAGTCCATATCGGCCTCACACTTAACGGGAGTTGATTCGCGCAATAATTAGGCGAATAACTGAGGAATGAAATTTAATGGTATTCGAGCACCAGAGATTTTTTCTGCATTTAGAATTTTAAACATATTTTTCGACAGTTTCTAAATGTTTAGAACAAAACAGTTGAACTTCAGTAAAAATTATGATGAAAGAATTGCGAAGTTTCTTAAATTTTTTCGCACCAAAGATAAAACAGTTGATGGAACTAGCGGCTAAGAAAGGAGACAATAAAAAGGAGTATTCAGCAAGTAAGCATCTTAAAGAGGAAACAGAATAAATAACAAAGGTAGAAGACAGAAGAATATAAAGAAGATCAGACGTTCTTGATGACATGTTCAAAAAGACCAGGATTTCCACAAAATAAGAAGATGGTTGTCTACTTTAATTAAGAATTGACAAAGAAGATTAAAAGAATCAAAAATTGTTTATGCAAACGAAGGATAAATGCTGGAAACAAACACAGAGGGATTAGTGATGTTTGGTGAAATTATTTAAGATTTTTTTTTAATGCGACGTTATAATGCAACGCAGCAATTCAAAAGCGTCTTCAAGACAGACAAAGTAGGAAAGAAAGGACCAGAAACAGAACTTCCAGTCACGATTTCAAAACTTGGAAGAGGTATTAGTAACCATCCAACTAGGAACATGAACACACTGGTTGTTTGTTTTCAATCGAATAGCAAAGATGAACAGCTCAAACTGCTGATGGTGTTCGGAGCCACTGGACAAAAGGAGATCAGACCTTGGCTCCATAGAGAACAGCTTTTTTTCAATTGAATAGCAAAGACGAACAGCTCAAACTGCTGATGATGTTCGGAACCACTGGACAAAAGGAGATCAGACCTTCGCTCCATAGAGAACAGCTGATAAGTTTGTAAGCTGTGCAGCTGCGTTTAAATATAGAATACTGTTTTGTGTAAACTGAAAGAGTATTAAAAGAGTATTAAAAGTTTTGAAGTCAAACAATAAATGGAATAATTTTAAAATTTATAAAATACTTTAAATATTTCTTAAGACTCCAAAATGACTTCATACGATGATTTCTAACGTATACTTTAATAGTTTAAACTCGTATATCGATTTAATATATACTTATTTATGTAAATTGTAATTGTAAAATAGTTTAAGTAGAAAACGCTGATATCCTATTAAAATTCGTTTTGTGTGGAGTGATTAACGCTTTTGTTGTTTTAAGTAAAAGTAAGCTCTGTTTAAGGGAAAAAAGTGTCTGACTGTTATCAAAATGTAATTATAATTAATGGGATTAATAAAAGTGAAGGTAATTACAGTGAAAATTCTTTTGGGCTATTATTAAAATATAATTATATTTAAATTGCATTTAAATCTGTTTAAAGATTCATCAATTTCTGTCTGTGGTTTATTCAGAATCGCTTAGCGAATATTTTTCCAATTAAAGAAATAATAATCGTTAAAATAAATAAGATGAAATACGAAGATAATTTTTTGTGAAGGGTACAAAAAAATCAATTCCTGTAAGAAAATAATAATGATCTTTATTAAAACAATATACAGTACAATCGGCATAGTTAAGCCAATGTTGGCGTGCTGCCATCTATTGGCTTACTTATCAACTACGAAATATAAAAATTTATTTCAGCATTTTGAACTCTCCTTGGAGTTGATGTGAGGAGCAATTTCAAGAAATTTCTTCGAAGGAAAAATCAAAGAAAGTAAAAAATTCCTTTAATTCAGTAAGTTTATTTCAAATTGTGCAATATCTGGAAATAATTTATGAAAGTTAATGTATAACAGCAGTAAGCAGTTTAATTAATATATAAAATAATTCTCAGATAGCTTTTAGAAAATTTAAAAAGTTTTAAAATTATTATTATATCAGTTTACTAATTTTTTAAAAAAATTAAAATTACAATAAATATTTTAAAAATGTGAATATGCCATTTTACAAATTTAAAACTTTTTAAAATAACAACAAAAAGTTTAAAAATGATACTATGCCATTTCACTAATTTAAAACTTTTTTTAAAATTACAACAAATATTTTAAAACTGTTAATATGATATTCTACTAATTTATTTATTTTTTTTAAATTACAACAGAAATTTTAAAAACGTTAATATGCCATTTTACTAACTGAATTAAAAATTACAACAAATTAAAAAAATGTTAATATAATATTTTACTAATTTATTTTTTTCTAATTACAACAAAAATTTTAAAATATTAATATCTTTTTTCTATTTTTTTTAAATAGTAAAATTACAACAAAATTTTAAAACTGTTAATATGATATTTTACTAATTTATTTTTTTAAATTACAACAAAATTTTAAAAACATTAATATGCCATTTTATTAACTGATTTTTTTTTTTAAATTGCAACATAAAATTTTAAAATGTTAATAGTATTTTTATTATATACTTGGGATTATTTTTTTTAATTACAACAAAAATTTAAAAATATTATTATGCCATTTTACTATTTTTTTTTAAATTACGACAAATTTTTTAATATGATATTTATATATTTTTTAATTAAAACAAAAATTTTAAAAACGCTAATATGCAATTTTACTTATTGAAAAATACTTAAAATTACAACAAAAATTTTAAATATTCCATTTTACTAATTTCAATTTTTATTACAACAAAAATTTAATATGTCATCTTACTAATTTATTATTATATTTTTAAATTACAACAAAAATTTAAAATATGTTAATATGCCGTTTTACTAATTTTTTATGCTTATTATATAAAATTTATTACAAAAAGCACATTTTCTTATCTCAATATGCGTGCAGCTTTAATTTTTGAGTCTAATTAACTTAAGACTACGCCTTTATTATTACAGAGGTGTGGGTTCATAGTCCTTATTTTGAAGAAAGTAGTCTTAGATTTTTTTATTTGAAAAGAAAACTTGTTTACATATTACTGTGAAATAGCAGTATACCGTTTATTTATGCATGTAACGAGAACTTTAGTTATTCACACTGTACACAAATCCTACTTTTCACTATAATGGCATAAAATGAGTGAAAATTACTATAGCTAAATGTGAATAAAGGTGCTGCCATCTATCGGAAATATATGATTACAGATCAGGTTAGAATTATAAAATGGCGATTTAGATCCTAATTTATAAAATCTGCTAAATAAAAAAAAAAAAGAGAGTAATATTTGCCTTATATATATATACCCTATTCCTTTTAATAATAATTACTCATACATGGATGATAATAATGGCGTAAATTATACGTCAGCCAATTTGAAGAGCAATCCTCCCATCATCCAAAAAAAAGGAAGGCTAATACGTTGACCTTGTGAGGTGCAGAGCCTCACGCTGGAACTTCACTAAACTTACCAAATGAGTGAACAAGTTAACTTCCGATGCTCTCTTATCCTCTTGCATCTTTAAACATTAATTACAAGAACAAGACAAGAAAGTGCATTAACGTTTTTATCTTTTCCCTTTTCGCGGGGCCCCCGTGGGATTAATTACTCGTTTCTAAGCACAGTTACCCGAAACTGTGAAGACAGGCTAATTAAGATTTGTTTGTACACCAAGTTAGCCGACGAGGTGTTGTGTTGTAATAAAGAGCTAATTCGTGGACGGTGTCAACCCTAAATAGGTATAATTTCCTGATTGTTGCCTGTTTACATCAACGACGCATTAAAAGAATTAAACTCCTATCTTTGCGCCTCTTAATTTCTTATTAAGGTGATAAGCCAACCTTTAGATGCTCATCCCAGAAGAGAATATTATGTTCACTTCACTTTTTACACAGTGTCTCATTTTATCACATAAAAAAAAAACTTTCTTCGTTGTTTTTGAAATAATATGTACAGGGTGTGTCATAAAATGTGGTGATTTCGGGACCGATTCAGAACTTGAAAAAACGTTTATATAACGTGTGATTCATTCTGAACGGTTATGAAGCAATGCCTGTTTAAATATTAAACAAGTCAGTTTATATATGCAAAACGTTATTTCAAGTACACTGCTCGACAAAATTAAAAGAACACTTAGAAAACGTGGCGTAATTCGTGTAGTTTGCGATGAACCAGGACAAAATTTGGTATGATAGTGTAACAAAGAATAACGATTAAATGAGGTGACAGCGAGAAACTTCGGACAAGTAAAAGGAATATTTAGAGGAGTTGTATAAGAATTACCAAAGAGGTCACATTACACAAGTCTATACAAGATGCTCGAAAATATGGTCAAATGACATCAGTACGGTTTATGATCTCCACCAAAGGCTAAACAGACCTGACAATGGTGAACCATGCTCGATATAAGAGTGTGTATAAGATTCTGTGGTAACAAATCCCATTCCATCAGCGTATTGGCTCACCAACCGAGGAGTTGGTTGTCAGTGTGCAATGCGACGTCCAAGGGCATCCCACACATGTTCGATAGAATTTATGTCTGCTGATCGTGCTGGTCATTGCAATCGTTGGATATCTTAAGTTTCAAGATTTCATTCCACCACCACTTGATCTCTATGTGCAGTGGCGTTGTCGTGCATGAAAAGAAAATTGGGGCCAATCGCACCCCTAAAATGTTGAACATAGGGTTCAAGGATCTGTTCTTGGTACTATGAGGCTACGGTATCCCTAACAAAAACATGAGGAGGGAGTGCGGCCATTGATCATTATTAAGCTCCACACGAGAATTCCGCCTCCACCGTAAGTGTCCCTTTCTCTGATGTTGTAAGGATGGTACCGCATTCCTCATTGTCTCCAGATGAAATAAAGTCTAGAATCTGTTTGTAGGCTAAAACGGGACTCATCAGAGAAGAGAACTGTAACCCATTTGTCAGGGCTCCAAGTCACATGTTCATGGCACCAGTTTCGACGAACTCTGCGGTGGATTTGGGTTAATGGGATACAAACCATTGGTTTCCTTGAGTAGAGTTCACTTGAATTTAGCCTTCTTAACTGTGTTAAGAAGGATGGAAATGTTTTGACATGTGGCCACAGCAACCTCAAGAGACCGTTGATGACAGGACATCGTAGAGTTCCGTCTTGCTGTTAGAGCCAGACAGCTGTCTGTTCTAGTTGACGTGCCATCGGGCGACCTTGGCCATCTCTTCTTGTAATGGTTCCAGTCTTCTGAAACGGCTTCCACAGTGCCAACGGTGACACATTAAGTCAACGTGCCACCTCCCACTGCAACTACCCGGCTTCAAGTTGCCCAATGGCCTACCATCTTAAAGAATCATCTAAACGACAAAGATTTGCCATCCTAAGTACTGGAGATGAGGCTATCCCACTGAACAAGCCAAAAAAATGAAAGTGAAGTGGTGTTGTCCCAACCCATGTTTTCATAGGCATGAATAATTTGCATAATGTGAGGCGCCGTAGAGTGGTAGATCGATTTCTATTGGATACTCGAAATTCGCGTTGTTCTGTTAATTTTTTCGAGCAGTGTATTAGTAACAGTAATAATTCATGATTTATAGCAAAAAAAAAAAAAAAAAAAAAAAAAAGAAATAATAATTGTTGGATTTCTATTGGTCAGACGTTCTGAATATAAGATTGTATGAAAATCAATCCGCTAGGAGTTGAGTTATTACATGCGGTCAGACGGACGGACTTGACTTTTTCGTTCCGAATTTTTGCGCATCACTATATGTATGCGTAATGTGCCTGGTGTCTTCATCAAATTCGTCCGTCTGTCCATCCATCCGGTCGCATTTAATAGCTTCCCTTCCCAGTGGATGGATTTTTTGGACCTTTCAGAAAGTTTCTTTCCAAATCCCAAATTTTATTAAAATAGGACCAATTGGAATCCGGAAATTATTATTTCTTCGTCCGTCCGTCCGTCTGCATGTAATAACTCGGCTCACGATGGAGGAATTCTTATGAAATTTTATATTCCGTTCTTTTAGAACGACTTATTGAGCTTTCCCAAATTTAATTAAAATCGATTGATAGAAACAGTAAACAGTGGCCATTATTATTTCTCTTTTTCATACATATCACATAGACTATCAATATTGTGTATTGTAGCTGAAGCACTGGATATTATGTTTGCTGCCATAGGCTGTTGGAAGAATGAACGGGAAAAGTGGCGGATGCGCAGAGAGGAAATTTTCTCGATTCGTGCATAAAAGTCATTGCTTTTTGCTCTTTTTTTTTGTTATAAATCATGAATTATTATTATAAGCCATCAAAGCGGGACATATTGTTCTGCTTTCAGAATTTCTAATGGAATGTTCACTACCTCATCCTTCAAATATCTGTAAACACAATATCCCCATAATAAAAAGGCTGCTGGAGTTAGTTCGGGCGATCTTGTGGGCCAGGGATGTGGAAAATGACGGTTCATAATGCTTCCTTTCGTGGAGGTTTCATTTCTCATTGGGTCTGTTTGGCACTATTGTCAATAGGAGGTGTAGCATCATCCTTTCTGGATAATTTTTCTCCTCATTAGGCTAAGGTACTTCATGCCGTTAATTGTGCCCAGAACAAACCTTGCCTTCGCAACAAGTGGGCCTGGTATTGCACTGCTTTTAAACTAATGGGCAGATTAAAGTTTCAGAGATTGCATTACATGGCCAAAACTTTACTGTCATCTAATCTTTTAAATTAACAGCACAATAAGCTTTTATGTGATGTCATTTGTGTGAAAATAGTGCAATATCAATGCAACTCGTTGAGAAGACAAAGTTTATTCTGCTGCCAGCACCTAATGAGACGACATTATATGTTATATATATTTATATTTCATAGTTTCTATATATATATATTTATTTTTTAATATAATTTATATGTTAAATCATGTTTCGGGCAACAATTACAAGCATTTTTAAAAAGATTTTCCTTATTTTTAGGTCCTAAATCGATCCTTAAGGTACGGCTGCTATTAAGAAACACCCCGTATATGTGCTGCATAAAATATACACCATGTTGCCAAAATAACGGATCGTGCTATTGTTTGATGCGTGGTCAACGTTGAAATAGGGCGTGTCCCGCTCCCGTTCTGAGTGGTGTAGTCATCTATTCCACCATGGCACGTTCGTTCCTCTGGACAGCTCGCTGGATCTCCTCTCACCACTTTCGTCAACTACATATTGTTGCCTCCACAGGACCTCTGGCTGGTTCCTCTATGGTTTGTCTGCTGTGATGTACACAATACACGGATATGTGGGTTCTCGGGATGGAGAACGTGTTCAAGATACTCATTCCTGAATGCTGTGGTGCAAGGTTCTACCCTCATATAGTCAGTGCACTATGGGGTAGCGGTAGTGACAGACGCAGTTCATGAATTCACGGATGGGTGGGCGGCAGTTGTTGTAGTAGGGTTTACGGGCATCAGCGACTAAGGCCACATAAGTTCTGAGGTCGATTTTCTGTTTGCTGGACGAAAAACTTGAGTTTCCTGGGGAAAAACAGCCTGGGATCGACTAACTCAGGCACGTTGTGAAAAAGGCTCATAAAAATTACTCATCGACGAGATTCGAATTCAGGACTTTTCCACCCGGTGAGGGGAGGACTTAAATCCTACCAACTGTGCTACCCACGAGTGTGATTGGACAGTGGAACAATGGAAGAAAGTCATGTGGTCACAGAAATCACGATACACTTTGTTTTGCACTGATGGTAGGCAGAGAGTGTGGCAAAGAACCTCACGAAGCGATGGACCGTGCTTGCCTTGTTAAGACAACCCAAGCATTTGAAAGTGGTGTCATGGCATGGGGAATGTTTTCTTGGTATCAGTTGGTACTGTGAAAAAGTCGAATATCATCGATGCACCTCAATTTGTATCAGATCTACTGAACCCCGCAATGACACTGCAACATCGCATCGAGACAGAATTGTGCAAGAATGCTTCGGGGAACATGACACGGATTTCCACCATCTTCTATGCCCCCTTCAACATTGACCTAATCCCAATCCTATTGAGAATATGTGGAATATGTGGAGCAGCGAAGTCCTCTTCCTTCCTTTCTTCAACTTAGCATTAGTATTAGATTTAGTAGAGGCATATGATGCAAGGAACCAATCAGCATCAGCCAAAAAAAAAAAAAAAAAAAATATTTCCCATTTCACCCAACCTTTCACTCCAAACGTTTGTTCAGTTCTTCTTTGAAATTATTTCATCTATCAACTTCCACAATGACAGATAGAAGTTTGTTCCACCAATCAACCACCCACTGGCTAAAGGCAAATTTCCGCACATCTATTCTACAACTCTCTTTCCACAATTTCAATTAATGTTCCCTCAGATGCGTAATCTGAGCAAGAGGAAGAATCCCATCAGCATTGAGTTTGCTCAATCCATTCAAGACCTTATACACCACAATCAGATCAACTCGCAGGTGCCTAGCCTCCACCTGCAATTTTCAGAACTTAAGTCTTTCTTGATAAGAGCACCCTCTTTGTTCTATTCACCAAACTCGTTGCCCTTCTCTGTATTCATTCCAGCAGCTCTACATCCTTCTTAAAATGAGGCATCCAGACGTGTATGCAATACTCAAGGTGTAGCCTGGCCATTACCTTATACAAGGGGATAATCACCCCCTTGGCCCTGCTAGCAAAATTCCTGTATATCATTGACAACACACCATGAGCTGCTCTGGCAACCTGTCTGCACTCTCAGGAAACTTCATATCTGACTGCACAATTACCTCCGGGTCCTTTTCACTCTCAGTTATCAGTCATTAAGCCTATTATGTCATCATTAATATCATTGATAAATGCAGAAAACAACAATGGGCCCAACATGGAACCCTGGGGAACTCCACTAATCACATTAGTCCACGAAGAGCAGCGTCCATTGATTACCACTCTCTGTCGTTTCCCCACTCAACCGTCCTTTTATCCATTGTAGCAACTTTCCCTTAATGCCATACCACTCCAATTTGTACAGTAGTCTTCCATGTGCAACAGCATCAAAAGCTTTCCTAAGATCCAAGTACAGTATATGATATCAAAATTATTTTTTGCATCCTTTGTAACCACATAATAGTATCCAGTCATATTGGTCAGACCAGACTTCCCCTTAACAAACCCTTGCTGTTTTGAACTTTTCACACCTACTCGATATATTGCTGGAAGAATGGTTAGCCCAAGCACTAAAACACCTTACAGAATCCACGCCGTTTGGCTCACTTGCTGTGTTTTTGAAACAATGGCAGCCCGATTCGATACTGAATAAAGGCTCCTATTTTTTTGGCCAGTGCGTGTGTCCTTTTTTCTTTTTACTGCATGCGTTCTCCAGCTGAGACGTTTTCCTTTATTTGGAAAATGCTAGCATACTTCATTCTATATTGTTAAACTTTTCAAGAATTATTGGATTCCCACGAAATTAACAGATAGTATACACGAAGCAATATGGTCCTAAGTTGCTGATGCTCCTAAAACCCTGCAACAACAACAACAACAACAACAACACTCCACAACGTGCTATTATTGTTATTGTATCTACTTCTCCAATGGAGCAGTACCTTTTTTAGAGTATTACAATATTGAGGCAACTCATGACGATGTGTCTCTACAGTATGAGATCAATTCAATGTATATGAAAGCAACCTGCTACTCTTCGCGACGTACTAAATAAGGATGTGCCATATTTGTACACAAAACATAGTTTCTACACTGCTCGACAAAATTAACCGAACACGTAGAAAACGTGGTGTAACTCGTGCAGTTTGCGATGAAACTGGACAAAATTTGGTCTGGTGGTGGTGTACCATAGAATGTCTATAAGAGTCCCTTTCTGTGATGTTAGAGGGACGGTATCGCATTCTTCTTTGTCTCCAATGGAATAATATCTAGGATCTGTTCATAGGCTAGAAGGGACTCATCAGGGAAGAGAACTGATGAGTCCCGTTGATACTCCATTTTTCTGTACTGATGATACTCCATTTTTCATGGCTCAAAGTCACATGATCATGGCACCTGTTTCGACGAGCTCTGAGGTGATTTAGGATTAATGGGATACAACCCACTGGCTTCTTTGCTTAGAGTCCACTTGAATTGAGCTTTCTTAACATCCGGTTGTAAATGTTTTCACCTGTGGCCGCAGCAACTTCAAGAGACAGCCAATGACAGGACGTCGTAGGAGTCTCGTCTTGCTGTCAGATCCAGAAAGCTGTCTGTTTTGGTTGACACAGCCCTTTGGGGACCTTGGCCAACTGCTTTTGTAATGGTTCCTGTCACCTGAAATTGCTTCCACAGTGCCAAGACATGTTAAGCCAACGTGCCACCTTCGGCTGCAACTGCTGGACTTAAAGTCGTCCAAGGCCACCATCCTAAAGACTCATCTAAACGACGATGACTTGCTATCCTAAGTACTGGCGACGTGGTTGTCCAACTGAGCAAGCCAAAAGAAGGGAATGAAGTGATATGGTCGCAACACGTGTGTTGATAGGTATGAATAATTTGCATAATGTGTGGTTGTGAAAGGTGGTAGGTCGATTTCTATTGGATACTCGGAATTTGGATGCTAAGATGCTTATTATATCTAATATTCGCCTTCGGCGAGTATTCACAACAAAATTTTCATGAAAAACATTTTGTTCTGTTAATTTTGTTGTAAAAATAAAAAAATAATTGATAAAAATGTACACTGCCCTATCAAAAATATTCTGACACCATCTATTTATGAAAAACTTCTAGTTTCAGTGAAGAAACTAAAGAAGGCAAAGTCCCGCCTCTAGTAAATACAGAGGATGATGGCAGTAAATACTGCCATCATCCGAACGACAGACATTTTCCAGGCATATTCCACTGGACTGTTTCACTTGAATACAGTGTAATTCGACTCGTCGCATTATTGGATCCATTTATTCTATGGTCCACAAAAATGGGCCGCTTTTAAACCAGTATTAATCGTTCAATAAACTTGGAGGGGGGATTCTAATACTTTTGGTAGAGCAGTGGAACTAGATAAAATTATCACCCAAGTTTTTTACCACACTGAGAGCAGTTAAATAAGTTTTATTAGCTCTTTCATATTTATAATGTATACGTCAGGCATGGCTACGAACACAGTTAAAATACATAGGCAACGGCTTAGAAAATACTGGAGTTGTATGTAACCTCTATTGCCAAACTAACATTCCATGTTTCAGTAGTGGACACATTGAGATAGGACAAGAGGCTGGATACGGTCACTGCAGCAGCTATAGAGGAAGCGGAGGTCCTGGATACACTAGAAACAGAAGGGCTGGTGACGTTTGTCATTGGAACGGCAGTCGACAATAGTGGCAGGTCACATGGACGAAGTAATGGTGGACCAAGTAGGTAATCGATCATATACGCTACCCCAGATCCTGTAGTAAGCCCAAGACTGTACGACAAAGTCATGATGTTCCCTGAAAATGGAAAACCAAAAATTAGTGCACAATAAATTATTTATAAATATCCATCACCATGCGATCCTCTCCCGAGACTGACTAACTTGGCCACGTTGTGAAAAAAGGCCCATAAAAATTCCTCTCCTTATCGACAGGATTCGACCTCAATTCTTTTCCATCCAATGGGGGGAGGACGCCAATATACCTATTGTGCTACCTTCGAGGACACAGAGATGGGAGCTTGACAAGTTAAAAGTACATCAGTATACAATTAGTGATGACATAAAATGGAAATTGGTAGGTAATGATAATGAAAAGTTAGGTGTAATCTAAAAATTTCTAAAATAGTTAACAATATTAGGCCATCACTGCGATTGTAATCACTGTTCTCCCACATCGGGCGGAAAAGCTGTTGGTTCGAATCCCCTCAATGACGCCAGGAATTTTTATGGGCTTTTTTCACAATTTGGCCGAATTAGTCGGTTTCACTTTTTCCCGAAAACTGGAGTGTTTCATCCAGGAAACAGGAAAATCGACCACAGAATACATGCAATTTACAGACACAATATATTTACCCCTCACAGCCTTAGTTACTTTGACGCTTATCACGCACGCATAATATTAGCGTGAGATTATGCCTGTCTGGACCCGAGAAAATTCCCTCAAACTCAAGGAGACACTTCGCGTGTGTATTCTTTGCCCTGCCCTGTCAGTAACGGCGTATGAGCCTTAGTGCTAGGGTGTATGTAAGCTTTGTGTCGCAGTTCAAAATGACCAAACATATCATGGTGACCAATCAGAGTTCGATACGACAATCTCCTTATCAATAGGCAAGTAATAATTCGGGTTGCTGAATAACTCTTTTCACCACACCCTCGTTCAGGTTAGCGTGGAACAAGTTTCGTTGGAAGAGCACTGGAACCCCTATAGGCAGAAAAGACAATACTCTTCAAGCTAAATTATTTTGAGGTTTATCCTGGAAAATGATTCCTGGATCCGTCATGGTGAAGGATCTCCGGCGCCATTTTTTCATACAACCCTTGAATGAGAGTGGTTGGAAAATATTCAACTAAGTAATTGGGGAAAATATTCAACTAAGTAACTGGGGAAAATATTCAACTACCCCCTGGCACTAGATCCTAGAAATCCTGCCCACTGGATTTCAGTCCATCAGATTATTTCTTACAGGATATGTCTATATAACGGTGAAGCGTAAAATTCGATGACATAAGAGTGGGCATTCGCTTGAGAGACTATGCGGTCTTCTCTCGAAGACTTCAAGGGTCTGTGTGAATCAAAGATGATCATGTCTGTGGTAAGATGGCGACATGAAATCTCATAGGTTGTTATTGTTGTTGTAGTAGTAGAGTTTTAGGAGAATCTGCGACTAAGGCCGCATTGCTCTGTGTATATTGTTTGTAAATTGCGTGTGTTCTGTGGTCGATTTTCTGTTTGCCTGGTGAAAAACCCGAGTTTCCGGGAGAAAAAACCACGTTATGAAAAAGGTCCATAAAAATTCCTCAAGTCATCTACGGGACTCGAACTTGAGTCTTTTCCACCAGTTGTGGGGAGGACGGCGATTCTACCAACTGTGCTACTCACGAAGGCAAATCTCTTAGGAGTTCAGCGTGCAGAGTGTGCCCTCGTCAGTTGGAAATTGATCGACAGGATCGATGCGCATCCAGGCATCATGAACAGAATTTACAGGTGACAAAAGGGAATATCATTGGACAACGACGATGTCTTTGTCCACTAATATCCAGTTTATAAAAATTATGTCTGTTCTAATCCCCTGTTCTCAAGCTCACTCCCTAAAATGAAAAAGAAAAAGAAATCAAAGCGAACAACTCACCAGTTAGCTCTTTCTGCTCGTCAGGAACCATTGATGGTGCTACTATCATGGGCACAGATCCAAAAATGCCATTAGATATTCCCAACAGAAGAGAAAACACCATGGCCCAGCCTTCACCAGGGATCAGCGGATGGCTGCGAGGGGCGGCACACATGGCCATTAGTGGTACCAACAGAATCCGAGACAGAGTTAGTAACACGAGTTGAATCCGGGTCCAATCGTGAGGTATGGATGCCAGAACCTATACAAAAGAGGGACGTATTTAATACAAGGGCTTTCAATTCCGCTTATTCACTTTATACTACATAAAGTGAATAAGCGGAATTGAAAATAGTTTAAGGGATATTGACTTCTGAATGATAGATAGAACCAGTTGTACATTGTGTAGTATTAACGAAAGGATTGTACAATACCGTTTCATCAACTCTCCACAATGTTTTCATTCTTGAGAATCTATATTCGAATCAATCCAATTCAAGTCGAAAAATAAAGGATTATTAAGTATTTAAATTAATTTACTATTAAAATATATATTATTAAAATCATAAATGTAATTAAGATTTTAAGTTAGTTTTCAATTAAGAAAAAACGCCATTGTTTTTAATCAAGGCATCTCACCAGTCGATTAATTTGGACATTAGATTTCACAATCAATTTTTTCTGAATTGAAAAATTTCTCAAAGACAGAAAATATTAAAATATTTCGTACAAGGTTCTTCTTGTACGGGGAAAGCATAATTCTAACATAATTATTAAATGAAGATTTTACATTTATCTGTTTTATCATCTCGGAGGAAACTTTTCGAGAACAATCTGAAAATCGCATGAATCAGAAGCAGAAGGAACCACATGAGTAACAGGACTTCACACTCTTTGTCAAAAAATTAGAAATCTTTATTCAATACCTAGTTGGGTGGCCACCATTTGCCAGAATCACAGCCTGCATGTCGTGGCATGGATTCCATTGTCTGAAGGAGTCTAGCTCCCTATATGACCATTCTTCCACCAGGATATTTGTCAGCTGCTGTACGGTGGTCAGCAGAGGACTGCGAATTCAAACTGTTCTCCACTCAGCCCAACGTGGCTGAGTTAATCGGTCTCATGGAGAATAGTTTTTCTCCTGGAAACTCTGGTTTTTGGTACAGCAAACAGCAAATCGACACCAGAACACGCAATTTTCAGACATTTTAAATAAGGCCCAATATTGTTTAAGCTACTGATGCGCCTAAAACCCTACGACAAAAACCAAACTGTCCTTTCCAACATATCCAAGAAATTCTCAACTGGATTCGGATACAATTTTTGTATGGTGGATAGTTGCATTACCGTGTTGAAAGAATCCATCTCAATCTGGGTAGAAACGAAGCGTTGCAGGGTCAAGTTGGTCCGATACAACAGAAAAATATTCATTGAAGATGACATGACCTTCTAACGTAATGAGCTGACCGAGTCCATACCAACAGAACTTATTTCCTCCTGCAGCGTAGTTAGGTTGGAAATGGATCCTTCTAAGGATCCGTCCAGTGTGAAATGGATCCGTCCAGTGTGCAGTCGTTTCCTGCACACTGGACCTTCATTTCTAACAGACAATTCGCTTTAAATTCCTGCGATCTCATTTAGTGTTAGTATCAGCCATATAGTCCAAGGAAGCCACAGGCTTTTGCTGCTCTGGCCGATAAGAAAAAGAATAGATTAGAAAACAGACAAGTTATGCGCTTCTCTCTTCATGCCCAGTTACCTACATGAGGAACTTTTAATCCATAACTCGCTGACTAAAAGAAAATCTCCCGCAATCTAGTCTAAACCTCTTCTCTTGTAATTACAATTTATGGCCTCTAGTTCTGGAATTCTTTATAACAGTGAAAATTCCGCCTTCACTCAATTTACCAACTTGCTCAGAGCCTTATAAACCTCAAGCTTAGTCAATCCATCTTTGGATTCTTTTTAGAAATATTAGGTTTCTAATATTTTTACTAGAAAGTGTAGCATGTAATTGCATCAGGATCACCTTAGCGAACTCTTAGATGACTATAGATAAAAGCATTTTAAAATAAAACCCAACTCACCTTTCCAATGAAATCGAAAAAATTAAAGATGGCCATGAGAATTACAGGCATCCAAGAACCCAGGTTGCAGCTGACAATCTCGCTTTCGATACCGGGGAATAAACACAATGTCACAAAATAAGCGAGGGCAATACTCAACATGTAGGGCCATATGCATTTCGCAACATGCCAGCGGTTCACAACGCCCCCTGTTAAAAATATAATAAAGTTATTAGTAACTCACTCCTTGGCATCAAGTTTCTCTGAAACATTCTGTTGTCATACAGAGAAGAGCACTATTGTGTACAGTACACGCAGTGATAGTAATACTTTTAACAACTACAGATACAACGTTGTATGTGAATACTACATACATTATCCTCTCAAAAGTATTCGAACACCAATAATGTTAAATAAAATAGATTTTTAATGACTTATGAGCCTACCTTTCACTTGAATGCGATAAATGCCATTCTTCTGGCAATCATTAAAATACAAACTTTGGGAGGAAGAACCATGCTACCATCTTCTGAGACCGACTAACTCAGCGACGTTATGAAAAGGTCCTTAAAAATTCCTCCTGTCGTTTACGGGATTTGAATCCAGGTCTTTTCCACCCAGTGTGGGAATGAGGATGACTGTCCAATTCTGCTACCCATGAGGGCACGGTGGGCATTCTTCCTCACCGTGTGGAAAATGCCTGAGATTAAATCCCAACTCGACGGAGGAACCTCTGTGTTTCCTTAACACCATAGTCAAGTTAGGTACAAAATTCACCCAGCAAACTAAGAATTGCATAAGTTTTAAATATATATTTTTCAATAGTTTTTTCAGCATTTTTCCCTTAGTTTCCTCGTTGCAAATTAAAGTCAACCGATCCCAACTCTTTTATATCTGTTCCTTATTTACATTTTCTTTACTAGCATCTTTTACTACCATCAGTGTGGGCTTCCGAATAATTTTCAGAGGATCGTATATATGTCAAGGACACTAAGAGCATCACAAGGACATTACAAATGTGTATTATTATTAACACAGGTTTTATTGTAATGTGATATATACTGAGGGTCCAGCTTAAAGTAACCCGAACTAACAACGAACAGAACATTCTGTAGCCGTCAGAACAGCTGAAGACATTGGAGCATGGACTCCAAGCGATCCACTTTTGCCTCAAATTGCACGGTGCAGATCTCTGCTGCGAATAGCTTGTTCTACTTCATCCCACAAATGTTCAAAATTGGGTTGAGATTCAGTTATTGAACATGCCAAAGAAGTGTGGTAAAGCCACCCTCATGCTTCTGGAAGTAACAGTTACCAGTGGATAAACTATGAGCATGATAGAATGCACTGGTCAGCAATAATGTCCAAGAAGACTATAATATTCAGACGTTGATTCACGTCCGTTAACAATCACAAGTTAACCACTGCATCTGATCATCTGATCATAAACAACCATGTTTATTTGTTTTACATAAACATCAAACATATGAGTCAATCAGTTCAATTATTTTCTTATTCTATAAATTTCATGATCCCAAAAGAAACGTATTTCATGATAAAAGTAAAATGAATAGGCTAACAGAAAGTCCTACTTTTGATTCCACTCCACATCTGGATGTGTTTTGTGAATGCAGTCCCACGCATGCGCACAACTACGTCTTGGACTCGGTAAGTTTTGGTTGGAGGAGCAGACGTGACCGACTCTGAAGACATTCTCCAGTCATTGTCATCACTAAAATCCATAGTTTGGTCCAGCATCTCCGTAGATTGGAAGGCTGAGTCAGCTCTTGGCGAGGACGGAGGAGAGCGAAGAGACAGAACCCCATACTTCCCTCCTTTGCTCTCTGCAGGGTCCAGCATGTCCACCTTTAAGAAGTAAACAAAAGGATTCTGTAGATATTACAGCACTAATAGCTAGATTAATTGCCAACTCAGAGAGTAAAAGAGGATTTAAGCGGTTCAGTATGGAAGAATAATACTTACAAGACCAACGTCTTCTGTAGGCTCCAACGGTATTCGTCTGTGTAGATCATCTGAATCGCTGGAAGTTGAACAAAGCCCAATGTAAAACTGTACAAAATCTGTCCTCTGAAGCACAAAGTGGATAATAACACAGAAAATTACAATCCCAATGGAGATCGAAAAGAATAGGATCGTGTTGAACTTTTCGTCTTCTAACAGTGCCTTCGTAAGTATCCGGTTAATGGAGATCAGCAACCCTGCTGCACCTTAAAAGAGGAAAAAATATACTGTAGAAAAACAGTACAATGTCCTTAAGAGTATTTTGAAAATTCTCATTGCATTTTAGCGTGTAAAAAAGTATTATATTAAGTACATGTTGAATTCTGTCATCAGAACTAATCAAGAAAGATTATTAACTTTATAGGGGAGGAAATTCTAAAGTTAGAAACAGACATTGAATCATAAAACGAGGTCAACATTTATCAATTAATTTCGCTTGAACCCAAAACAATGTATGCTGAGCTTTTGCTAGCTCAAGGTGAGTCATTTCTTTGTGAAAGATGCCAGCAGTTAGAACTGAGTTCAAAACTCGACATACTGTCAGGCGTGATTGAGCTTCTGATGAATTGAGTTGATGCCCTCGAACAAATTCCATCTAGGAGTTATTCAGAGAGATTATTAAATATATAGGCGACGGGTATTTTCTGCCCCAGAAATGGATGTTAATCGGTACAGAATTCTTTGGTTCAGCAGGAGGAGGTCGAAAATGTGCTGAAGTTCTGTCTAGATGTGATAGGAGGGATTTCATGATGAAAACCTTGTGCGTTAATTCTAGACTTGAGGCACTGCCTAGGAAGGATTTTCTTTTCCAGTACGGTAGGCTTTGGTAGGTGGAATTTATTTTATAAAAACGGAATTCACTTAAACGAAGGAGATTCAAGGGTTTTTGCTAATATCATTGAGGAGACACTAAGTGGTAGTTACAATCACATGATTCCGAATTGTATGAGAATTATAAGAGAATAAGTTACAAAACCGCTGATGGGGTAAAACCAGAGAAAGTTGTTTATAAGAAAGCACTAACAAAGAGAGCTAAGAAAAAGGGATAAGGAGTTCTTTTAATATGTGGAGACAGTAAATAGTAAATCTAGCCGGTCCCTTAATTGGTTACGTTGGATGATCCATAGAAAGCCAAGCCAAAAACGATTGCTGTAAAATAATGATATCAGAGAAGCGTACACTGTCCCATAGAATCACGTTTCATTTTTCTTAATTTTCAAAGTTTTTATTAAAACAGGATCAACTTGCTTACCAATTTTTATTAAAACATTTTCTATTATGTATAAGCATCAAAAAACAAATAATAGTTAAGAAATATTTTTAAAAATTTCTAGAATATTCCAGAAAGGTGTAGAACACACCTGAATGCGGTAGAACATTGTAGAAGATTACATGAACGTTGTCTATAATAGCAGCCATTATCAATCCACTGCAGGGTACTTAACAGGTTACGTTGAGGGAAAGGACCATAATCTGCCACACTGGTCGAGTGCGGGTTGACAGATCATAAATGGTCAGTTGACAAATCGACCGTATTTAGTAGTCAGGGGGTTGAAACCCGGTCCACTCAAAGAGCATGTGCTATTTCACCCTCACCCTGACTACTCGGCTGCGGAGGCCTTGATGCTATATATTCAGTTGTAATTAGAAAGGCCATATGAGTGTATTAAACTGTTGAGAATGTTAATAAGAGAGTCATTAGACTCTGGGAAAGTGTTATTGTCTCCCCAGTCTACAAATGTGGTGGTAAATAAAGGCCAGCGAGTTAACTTCCGTGATAGAGAAGACCCTGTCGACTCAGAACCAGCTCTACAAATAAATTTGTTTATTTAACTATAATTCAGTAAAGCATCCCTAATGGAAGGCTGTTATATAAATTGGAAGACGTTGGGGTTACTTGTAAGATCCTATCCTGGATCTCCGGCTGGATGAAAGATGGGAAACAGAGGGTTGTCCTAAATGGTCAGTCTTCAGAACGGCCTGGTGAAACAAGTGGAGTCTTTTAGGGCTCGGTTTTAGGTCCCCTTCAATTTATGTTCCCTCATAAATGATTCAAATGATTAATAAACTTTGGCAGCTTCAACGGAAGTTGTCAACGTTTGCTGACGATCTGAATTTAGGAAGAGTGGTTAACAATTTGGCTAGGCCATGTTGCTTCAAAAAGTTTTAACAGTTGTATATGTGGTCCTAAAATTATCAACTAAAGTTTAATTGTTCCAAATGTAACGTATACATTTAGGGAACAAAAATTGAAGTCAAATATAAGCTAAGAGGAGAGGAGCTAAATGTCCTTATTGTTGTTGTTATTGAGTTTTAGGAGCATTAGCGACTAAGGTCATATTGCTCCGAATATACTGTCTGTAAATTGTGTGTTCTGTGGTGGATTTTCGGTTTGCTGGACGAAAAACTCTAGTTTCCAGGAGAAAACCATGCTACCCTCGCCTATGACCGACTAACTCGGCCACGTTGTGAAAAAGGTCTATAAAAATTCCTCCCATCATCAAGGAGTTTCGAACTTAGGTCTTTTCCACGCGGTGTAGGAAGGACGGTGATCCTACCAACTGTGCTGCCCACCAGGGTAGGAGTTAAATGTAATTCCAAGACATGGGTGTTACGATTTAGTCTAACATAAAATTTTCCATGCAGTGTAAACTGGACCCTTGCTAGTAAGGAGGAAGTCTTTATTTAGCTATACAAGACGAGGGTTACACTGCATTTTGAAGGTTGTATTCAGGTCTGGTAACCGCACCTAAAAAAAGACAGAACTTCTGCAGAGAGTTCAAAGATTGTTGTTGTATTTGGGTTTCAGGAGCATTAGCGACTAAAGCCATTTTGCTCCTTATATACTGTCTGTAAATTGCGTGTGTTCTGTGGTAGATTTTCTGTTTGCTGGACGAAAAAACCATGCTACCCTCGCCTGGGACCAACTAACTCAGGTACGTTGTGAAAAAGGCCAATAAAAATTCCTGACGTCATCGATGGAACTCGAACCCAGGTCTCTTCCACCCGGTGTGGGAAGGACGGCGATTGTACTAACTGTGCTATCCACGAAGGCAAAGTTCAAAGAAGGGCAACCAGTGATGAGTGCAAATCGATGCATATAAGAAGAACGTAAGGTGCGGACCGCAAAGTGTAACTAGACATCTAAGGGATGATTTGATTAAAGGGTGTTTAAGGGAGAACAAGTTCTCATTTGTTCTTCCTCATTGGTGAGACACGAACCAAGGGATCCAAAGTATAAAATAACAGAAGATTGAATCTCAAGAATTTGCTGTTTTGCTATTATTATTGGCTAATGCAGATAAAGTCTGCTTCAGACTTTATCTGCATAATTTTAATATTTGCAAGAAAATTCTCCTTGACTTTTAACGTTCATTTGACATTTGTTTTGAAGTACATTAATAACAATTTAGTTCAAATATCTGCCACTTGGAGTGTGGCCTTCGCTTAAATAAAGAGAATCCAGCAACGTATTGAAAAACATCTTTGCTATTTTCGTTACAAAAATAGATTGTGGGATTAGTGACAGTGATGGGACAATATTGAATTATGTGTAAGAGATGCAAATAGCGCCATGTTTCCTCTTTTTTACTGCATGTTTTTGAAGTAATAAAATTCTAATAAGATAGGTATAAGTTAAGAAAACCAAGGTGATTTTTTTAATGAACTAACCGACCAAATTACAAACTTTGAACGATAGTCTTGAGGTCATTACTTACTCTCTCCAGTCATCACAGCCTGCGTATAGCGAGATGGGAGCATGCTGGTGTAACCATAGAAACTGGACTGTTGCACTGTGGGAGAAAGACACGGTTAATATTTTCATTTAAAGAGATGAAGGCTTGTTATGATGGTATCTTATTAATATCAGTGGCTTACAGTTTCATTAGGTTCAATAAACTTAATCTTTGTGACTCAGTTCTAGTGAGACACCTGATGTGACAGTAAGGATATTAAAAAAAGTTATTGTTATTCCAAAAAATGTTTTTTTTTTCTCCTGGTAAAAGTTTGATACACAAAGTGGATGACGTAATTCCTAAATGGCAAACAGTTCATAAAATTCTCCTTTTAAAATTGATTATAAATGACGTTTTAGAAAAGAGTAAAGTTGTCTAAATTAAATCAGTTTTATAATAAAAAAATTAAATAAAATCAAAGTATCATATCTATGTATTATTATTTAATATATTTAAATTAATATTCGATGACTCTTGTTAAAAACCGACATAAGAATATATGCGTGCACGAACAAGGAAATTTAAGCAAATAAAAAAAGGAACATAAATGTAGGATGTATGAACAATTTTCTATTTTGTGTTTGCGTGTTTTATTTTACGTTCAACTTCAACTAGCAAGGTCAACTTCAGCTTTAAATTTTATGAAAGGTCGGTGTCTAGATGTCACGAAAGCTATTTACCCTCAATGGAGGCAAAACATAATCCCTGGTTAGCATTAGCAAAGGCATATGATGCAAGAAAGCAAGCTTATATGGCATCAGCCAAAAAAAAACAAAAAAAAAAAAACTCATTTCACAAATCCACTCGCTCCAAATCTTTGTCAAGATCTGCCTTGAATCTATTTAAGTTGTCAACTTCTACAACAACAGATGGAAATTTGTTCCAGCAATCAACCACCCGCTGGCTAAAGGCAAACTTCCGCACATCTATCCTACATCTGTCTTTCCTCAATTCGAATTTATGCCCTCTCAGGCGATTATTCTGAGCAATTGGAAGAATACCATGAGCATTGAGCATACTCAAACCATTAAGGCTTTATACACCTCAATCAGATCACCTCGCAGGTGCTTAATTGGCAAAACTTAAGCCTTTCTTCGTAAGAGCGTAAGAGCAACCCTTTGTTCCATTCGCTAATCTTGTTGCCCTTCTCTGTACTTGTTCCAACAGCTCTACAACCTTCTTAAAATGAGGCCTTCTCTGTATACAATACTCAAGGTGTGGCCTGACCATCGCCTTATACAAGGGGATAATCACCTCTTTATCCCTGCTAGAAAAACTCCTCTATATATCATTGACAAGACGCCATGAGCTACTCTTGCAGACCGTCTGCAATGCTCAGCAAACTTCCTATCTGCCTGCACAATTACCTCCAGGTCCTTTTTATTCTCTACCACTGTCAATGTAGTACCACAGAGTTGATACGTTGCTCTGGGGTTGCTGTTTCCCATGTGTAGTACTTTACATTTTTCAATGTTAAACTTCATTTGCCACCTCTCAGCCCACCTGCTGAACTTTTCTAGATCCTGTTGCAGCAGCGTACTGTCATTAACAACCCTGCCGACCTTCGTATCGTCTGAAAACTTGGACATTAAACCTGATATACCTTCATCGATATCATTGATAAATATAGAAAACAACAATGGTCCCAACACCGAACCCTGGGGGACTCCACTAATAACATTAGTCCACAAAGAGCAGTGTCCATTGATTACCACTCTCTGTCTTCTGACACTCAACCAGCCCTTTATCCATAGCAGCAATTTGCCTCCATTGTCACACTGCTCCAATTTGTGCAGCAGTTTTCCATGTGCAACAGTATCAAAAGCCTTTCTAAGATCCAAGTATATAATATCAAAGTTATTCCCTGCATCCAGTTCTTTTGTGACTGCATCATAGTATCCAATCAAATTAGTCAGACAAGACTTCCCCTTAACAAAACCATGCTGTGTCTTGTATAACTGAAGTCTTGTCGAGATGATCCTGCAGTGCTTCTTTAACTAATGCCTCCATTCTGGCACTGGTTAAAGAAGCAAAGCGATTTGATCAGTGCCAGACTCTGAAAAAACAGAGCGATTTGAATATTTAAAACTCACCAACCTTAATAGTTGAAATTAAATAACAACAGAAAAAAATATTTAATACTGGATAATCCTATATGATAAAATACCACAACGCACCCCATAAATAATGTAAATGACAGTGGGAATTAATTATGTGAAACAAATATATATATTACACTGTAATGAGAAATTAATTATCCGAAATTATCTTAATGGTCGATGCAATTCACGTTTTTAAATAACCGATTTAATATTTAATATTTTAAAATTTTCATATTTAGATATTTAAAAACAAATTTTAAATATTTATTAAGTATTTTTATCATTAAACTCGAATAATATTTAACTTCAACATTTAAAATATTTAATTATATAAAATTTAATTAGTAAAATATATAAATGATCGTCCGAAAATACTAAATAAATATCATGGTTTCATCTACAACTCCTTTCTGTAGGGCGTCAAAATTCTGCCATTCGTTGTCCACCCCTGGCACTCTCAAACACCTGTCTGCGAATGAATTTAAGCGAAAGAGCTCAGACTATCTAGCTAACATAAGAAATCAGACTTACCAATGCAGTAAAAGTGATCAGTGGTGTCAGCTAGTGAATGGATGTAACTCCTATTAGTGGAGAATCTTCCTTAGTGACTTCATATTAGAGAGAAAGATTCATCTCCAATCAAATTAAGACATTTCTATTTGGATTAAAATATGCGAACTCATCTGATCAGGTCTCATTTAAGATAGTGCAACGTATCATTGATTGTTCTGGTAGTATTGCTAAGAGTCAACTAGACGGTGCTTGTTTTAAAGTATAGTTCTGCTTCTATGGAAGTTTTTCAAATGGAACTAACACCTGACTTTTCTTTTTTTTTTTTTCAGTTTTACTTAACAGACCTTAGTCAACTTATTAGTTAAGAGTTACCAGTGGTTCTCCGCAGGTGGGTGATATTCTCTGGGACACAGCCCCTCCCCTGGATGTGTCTCAGAGAACATCTGTGTGGGGGATTGAACCCTAATAAACTGAAACACAAAGAAATCATATAAAGAACTTTATATTATTCTAGAAAATGCAATCATATAAAGTACTTACAAAAAAAAATCGCACCTGTGTAAATAAACTAAAATAATCACTGGAAATTTCATCTCCATATGACAAAGACTCCAGAATTTTCTTCTCTTTATCGAGAAAAACACAAGAGAATTATTTCCTAATGATATCAAACTGATCAACATGTAGTGCTAAAACCCTCGTTTGACAGGTCAGTGGAATGATTAAATATAGTTTCATTTGCGGGATGAAATTCCTTTCCTTCTCATATTCAGTGCACCTGTTGACATTGAGTTGAAAGGTGAGAGGACGAAAGGTACTTGCTGACACTGCACTTGAATTTATATTGACTGTAATATTCAGAAAATGAAATGAAAATGCGAATGAAGATTGTTCACAGGAAGAAATGTTCAGATAAATGAGGAAAAGTTAGTTCGCGAATTTGCAGTTAAAATATGATTGACTAGTTGAGGCACGTGTTTGGACTTTGGAAGAGAGCAATTTGGAAAGGAGTTACAGATTCCATTTCAGAAGAACAGTGGCCGTGGACAGGGCCGAATGTACACATAAGCTAAACAAGCTACAACTTAGGGCCTCGTATTATAAGGAGCCTCGTTCCACCTTAAAAATTCTTTTTTAATATTGCCACAGTGAACCGATGAAGGGTGTGATACGAAGTGCAGTGAGTTTGTATGTGAGGAATCATTAATTATGTTTCCTGTGCTTTTCTGGATAGGTCAGAAGTACAAGCATGAGAGTAGCAGATTAATATTTGTATTGGCTTCCACCATTGGCCTAGAGATAAGTATTAAAGAAAGTGATGGTAAATATTAAGGTCATTTAGGAAACTGCCAATAAAACATTTTCTTAAAAAAATATTGTAAAGAAGCAATCTAAGAATCAGTACTATCTTTGTCAGATCAGCTTACCTTCCTAAATATTCAACTCACCTGTGCATCCGAAAGACACCACAGCCACTGCCAGCAAATTGACGTAATAGCCAGTATCCTCGGTGAACACTTCAAACCAGACCTCTAGAACGGCCACGAAGAGAAGAGTGAAGAAAGATAGGATATACCCAAAGGTAATTCGGACGTGTAGACTAAGAGTCTCTACAAGTAGGTTGTTGATAATCACAGCTATGAAAGCGACCAAGATGTAGATCAGGCTCATATCGAAAACTATTGTGGTTCCGGGATAACGAGCCTGAAAATAGTCCACAGCAATAATAAAACTGTTGTAAGGAAGGAGGAAGCCCACGCCTGCAAGTAATAGAGCCAGATATATGCAGTGACACCGATCTTCTGGAGGATGGGAGTGTCCATCATCAACATGTCGGACGAGACGATCCGCTCTCGACCCTCTTCCGAGTTGGATGTATCCCCGACTTATGTTTTCATCCATAGTTTTCAATGGTACCAGTCGAGGCTTATATCAGATCATTCTTACAACTTACTCACCTGTCAACGTAATCAGATGAGATATTCCAGTAGTGGAGGTATCTGTGCTACCGCACATAGACGCAAGGTCATGTATCTCGCCGTTTTTTATCCTTTGATAGTCATTACTTCACGGAACAGTTGCCCACGGTACATATTCGAATGAATGTCAATCGCTGTTGGTTCCTTGCCTCAGTAAGTATTTTAAAACAGTCAATTGGGGTTTCTTTCTTTCCTTGTCTTCAGCCTTTAGTGTCCAGCCTGGTTAAACCATTACTGATGAACGCGCAATTGAAAATGTTAACGTTACTACACCTTTCTGTCCGCCATAATGATATCTTTCTCTGCAGGTCTATACAGCTGAAAGAGATCGATCAGCTGATGTCACAGTGCGTCCTACGATTACGTCATTTATTACTAATTTTTGATCTTTAATTTGTGCTCCGAATAATAAAATAAAAACATAAAAATAAGTTTTATTTTATATTTCGAGGAATAGTTTTTGTATAGTATTAAAATTACTAAAATGTGTAAAGTATCTATGCTAATATCGAAATATTTCTTTACAGTTTTACTCAATAGATGGCGACACACGAGATACGGATAAATGCTGACAATGCAGATTTATAATTAAACAGCTTTTATTTTATTTTACTCTTTTCTTTTTATTTATTTTACTATTACACTTTTTTTTTTATAGAAATAGTCGTCCGAATGAGCATTTTTTTAAATAAAAACAGGAAGAGATCCGAATTATAAAATTATGACAGCAGTAAAAGGTAAGAATATGTGCACAAAATAAAAATATTTATTTTTTCCTGTCAGCAGGAATACATAATTATGGCTCTAGTTCTGTTTATACTCCATTAAAATAAAAAACTTCACAGGACCAGAAGAGTTCCTAGCCATATCTTAATTACTGTTCCAGTTCGACAGCCATTCATACATTTTTTTTTTTTTATAACAGCTTATGATTTAGAAGTGTATACAGTGGTGTACATATGCGGTTTCCCACAACCACAGCCAGGCCTAATTAAAAAAAATAGAACGCCAGTTATAACCCGTCTCTTAGTTAAATAAATAAGGTAACTGTCACCACCGGGGCCGAGTGGTGATGCGTATTTGTGCATAAGTACATGTGATTTGAATAACTGGGATTTAAGCCCGTGATTGCTAAATACGGTGCTGTTTCTCGATTCTCTTTCTCTTGTGAACTCCTCTGACTGTTTGGTCCTTTCGGAGCATAAACAGAATATTTATCTTTATAGCAGCAAATCTCACGATTCAATCAACGTATTTGATAACTTCTTTTTGAATTTTTCCTAGATATCGAAGTTTTGAAAGGAAAATCGGAAATAGGAATGTGCGTTTCTTGTCTTCTTTCCCCCATTCACTAATAATGGGAGTAGTGTCCGAATACTTTTAAAAAGAGAAATTTTTATTTTTTTATTTCCCTGGAAAATTCCCATTCCGATTCCACGGCACCCCCCGGAAATATTGCTATGTATATGGAATAAGGACTCCCATCTTTTTCAGCATTTCAAAAGTTATTTAGAACATTATGCTGTAATTTTTTACTAAATTTTATGTTGGCAGGTTACTCCTGTGCACACGTTCCCCAAGGAGTACTGTTACATCAAATTCAACTCACAGTTACCCACATGCTACTGTCCATCGAGCTAAATCTACGAAAGAGTGTCTTGATGAACACGAAGAACACTTCAATCATCTGCCCTAGTCCCGTCCAATCCTCGGATCTCAATCTGGGTATCTGTGATGAATTGGAAAGCCACGTCACCAGTAGAATCTTCTATTTGTCATGTAACAAATTGTCATTATTTCCTGAAATTGGTCCAGCACTAATACTGGACTACTGACATGTGGAAATCTGTCTCCTGGTCTGATAAATCCCGTTTTTTTGTTGTTTTTTTTTTAACAGCTCTATCATGCTGATGGGTGTATCCACATCTGGAGAAAGCAACGTGAGTCCATAGCACCTGGTTGTACCGTTGGTGTTTGGCAAGAGCTTTATTCTTTGGGGATTGTTTTCATTACATACTCTGGGTTCTCTGAAAACCATTAATCAACGGCTCGATAGGAATGCCTACTTTTTTTACCCTCGCCACCTTCGTGATGACAGTGTATCCAGAAAACTCCATTGTCAAGAAAACAACTGTCATGCCATGAGGCCTAATAGGTTTCTAACTGATATTTCTATTTAATTTTATGCTAATTGCGTGTATTCTTTAGGTCGGCTGTTTTTTGGAGGAAGATCCCGAATTTCCAGATAACACCATAACCCTCGCTTGAGACCAACTAATTTGCCATGTTATGAAAAAAAATCCAATAAAATTCCTCGGGTCACTGACTATTCGAATCCAAACATTTTCCGCATGGAGAAGAGTGGGAGAAGAGTTTCGAGTCGGAAACATATTCCTCGACATCTCTACTTAGTTCTAATCAAAACTCTTCTTTTAGCTTGTTTGTATACCTCAGAAAATGTCTGCAATGCTTGCTTTTTGCAGAGTTTTGCAAAATTTGCAGAGTTAAATATAAATAAAATAAAGATGAATTTCAGTATGCAGACACTGAGTTGTGGAAGTAAGAAGAAAGGAAGGGATGCATTTGCATATAGCTGAATCCTTCCTTCCTGGTTGTTCAGGAGTGAAATTGTGTCAATAAATAAACCAATTTAATGAAAATAAAAGAAAATGAAAGGCAATTTCATTTTTATTTGTGGCAGTTCAGAAAATCCAATTCTTAGATCATTTAGCCAACGCTAATGCAATAACACACAGGTTTTTCAGTTTCATACATGTCACATTCAAGTTGAACACAAACCAAGCGAGCCAGACATAAAACGATTACAATATTAACAACAGTTTTTTTGGTAATTCGTTCAAAGTGGGTCAACAGCTCGGATGCAACCTGACACGCAATCCATTCTCATTTAATATTGATATTAATTATGTGATAATATAGCTCCTTTCAATATTAAATGAGGATGGACGGCTGAGGAGTACATGTCAGAGCAACAGTAAATACATTGACAGTAGTGGGCGCTATTTGGCGACCACTTAATTTCAAGAAATTTGTGGCTAACAAGCTCCCTGGGCTTTCTTCCTGATCACGTGACATTTTTTCTTTTAAGATTATTTAAGCAGAATACATATGCAGATGATACTCCATCATGGAGAAGAATTGCAATAAAATATTGAAGTGTATACACAGCTCATCTGAAAGTAATACACTGGTGTGAAAAACTTAAGGACCAACACTATTTCTAAAGGTTATAACCAAAAAATCTTTACTTAAGGTACTCTTTACTGATAAGAGTAGATTGTGGACATCAGCTTATCTGGCGAGAGGTTGGCACACGGTATCATCCCGCAAACATCACTGAAAGGGATCGATATGGCGGTCGAGGTGTTTTCCTCTGGGGAGGCGTTATCTTGGATGAACGTACACAACTCCAGATACTGGAAGGCGGTACCGTAACCGGTGCACTCTACTGTACTGTGGTAATCCTTCCCCATGTGCGTCTGTTCCGAGGTGCTATTGGCACCGAGTTCTTGTTTATGGAGGATAACGCCACACCCCATCGCACTGCAGCTGTTGATATGCTTTTGGAAAGTGAGGACATTGTTCGTATGGATTGGCCTGCCCGTTCCATTGATCTAAATCGTCTCGAACACATATGGGACACTCTGGGTAGACGCCTAGCCGCGCATCCACACCCACCAGAAAATGTTCACCAGCTGAAGATGGCGCTGACAGAGGAATGGACGATGTTACCGCAAGAACTTATCAACAACATTGTTCTAAGTAAGGACAGGCGGTGCAAAGCCTGCATCGACATTAGGGGTGGCCATATCTCCTACTGAGGACCCTTTGTTCCATCTTTGGCAGTGATGCATCTGTATCATGGCAGCCAGTGCTATGTTGCCATTTTTGAATAATGTCCCTCTGTACCGTTTTGTTTCTGTTGTTGAGTCGGTGTTGTTTCCTTCATTATTTCTGTACCTCACGAGGTTCCTTTGGTATGCTTTTTCCCATATCCAGGCCACTCCTATGAGAAGCTACAGGTGAAAACCTGACTGGTCCTTAAATTTTGCACACCAGTATACTTCAACAGTTCTCAAAAAACCCCACAAATAATTGTAAACAGAATATATTATGAAAATCATTCAAAATAATCCCCATGACACTCAAGATATATATATATATATATTTTGTAAATTTTTGAACTTGCATATTGTGATTAAAAGTATTCGGTTCTCGTGGGTGGAATAGTTGGAATGACACCTTCCTCCCCACAGTGCGCGGAAAAGACCTGAGTCTGAAACCTATCTATAAGTAATTTTTAAAGGTCTTTTTTCACAACGTGGCTGAGTTAGTCGGTCTTGAGTAGAGACGAGTGTAGCATGGTTGTTTTCTCCTGGAAGCTCGGGCTTTTCGTCCGGAAAAACAGAAAATTGACCACAGAACTATGGCGCAATATGTCTAAGATGCTGATGTGCCTAAAATAAATAAATAAACATCAATAGTAGTATTCAGTAGTTGATAAAGCAGGCTGTAATTAAAAAGGTTTTCACGATAGCACAGTAGTATAGTCACCGGGTGGAAAACGCCCGGTTCAAATCCTGTCAATGATGCAGGAAACTTTAATCTTTTTTTTTTTTTTTTTTTTTTCACTCCGTGGCTAAGTTAGTAGATCTCAGGCTTAGATAGCAAGGTTATGTTCCCCAGAATTATGGTGGTTTTTTCGTCCAGCAAAACAGCCAAATCGACCAGCGAACACGCAATTTACAGACAATTGCATAAATGGGTATACAGTATAGAAGAAATTCTGGGTCACTCTAATAAAATATTTTGAAAATTTAATTCTAAAGCCCAAGAAAGTCACTTAAACTACCCATTTGTATTGTGTCTGTAAATTGCGTTGAGGAAAGCAGGCAAATCTGGTCGATTTGCTTGCTTTGCTGAACGAAAAACTTTCCGGAAAACCTTGTTTTCAGTTTTTCCGGAAAAAAATCTTGCTATTAGACCGCCTTAGACCGTCTAACTAAACATAAAAGGAGCTTTTGACAATGTGTCAATTCAAACACTGCTTCATATATTAAATAATTACTTCAAGGCTACTGCCCTCACTAATCTCCATCCTTTGCAACCCTCTTAACGAAAGGATACCCATAATATTCGATAGTCACTACCAGACTATGACAATGGTAAGAAGATAAGTACCAAAAGGTGGGGTGTTATCTAACACGCTCTTTGCACTCATATTAGAAACATTTCTAGCGAAGTTTACGAACTTCAGCTCTTACGCTGATGACTTGAAGCTGTTCGTCATCTCTGATGACATTAAAAGCGTTCAAGAAATAAATCAAAATACTGCTGCATAAATTAATCAACTCGTTGACAACTTAGAGATGACAGGGATTCAACTAAATCAGAAAAAGTCCACCCAAATATCTATCACCAAGGAGCAGGAAAAAATGATATTCAAGAACAGTAGAACAGTGTAAATGACAAAAAAGTCAGAAAGGTTACATTCGACATGGATCTTAGTCTCACCTGGAACGAAAACTTTCTTTCCAGGACTTTTTCATTTATAAGGGGTGCTCTTACGAAGAAAGGCTTAAGTTTTGCAAATTACAGTGTCTGGAGACTAGGCACCAGCGAGATGATCTTATAGAGGTGTATAAAGCCTTGAATGGTTTGAGCATGCTCAATGCTGATGTGATTCTTCCTCTCGCTCAGAATAATCACCTGAGAGGGCATAAATTCAAATTGAGGAAAGACAGATGTAGGATAGACGTGCGGAAATTTGCCTTTAGCCAGCGGGTGGTTGATTGGTGGAACAAACTTCCATCCCTTGTAGTGGAGGTTGATAGCCTAAATAAGTTTAAGGCTCAGCTAGACAGATATTTTGAACGAACAGAGGGGTGAAGTGGCAGTGGTTTTTTTTTTTTTTTTTTTTTGGCTGATGCTGCATAAGCTTGCTTTCTGGCATCAAATGCCTCTACTAATGCTAATAAATAAGGCTGCATATGTTTTCATAAAAAGAAAAACATATGCAGCCTTCTTGTTGGTTGTCAAAATACGTCCTTCGTATGCAAATATATTGAAAGTGTCTCACGTCCATCGCTTTATACGCGTCGGAGTTATGGTCCTCAGCCCCATCAAGTATTGTAAAGAAATTCTTGGCAGTTGAATATTGGGTTCTGAGGTGATTAAACAGAATCCATGAAACCCGTTCATCTCTAGATCTATTCTCGAGCCGACCGGGCTAGCCCGGTGGGTAAAGTGCCTGCCTAGCAACCCAAAGGTCGCGGGTTCGAATCCTGCCTCGGGCTTGGATCAAAGTACTGCAAAAACCTTGGGAAGTGCATTATGGCCGCATAAGCCGATGCGCCAACAACTACCAAAAAAAAAAAAGATCTATTCTAAATTTAAACATGAACATAACACTAAACTTTTACCGACATTTGTTGAAATGTTCCATAATATTTGCTGGGAACTAATGCAGACAATCTGCAAATTGACCCCAACAAATTATTGGATGACAAGAAATAGAGACAGAATAATCTGTAAGACTTGAATCGCCGCACCGACCTCCAGTGAATCCTAATTAACACGATCAACACAACGCACTTCATCTACCAGTCCATCAGATGCAATCTACAGATGCATAAAATCAGAAGCCTCTGTATTTCAAGACTTTGGCTGTCCTTTTAATAGATTATGAACTAAATTTATATTGTAAAGTTAATTCTCCTGCGTATACAGGTTCAAATCTAAAGTTTTCCCCGTCTTGTAAATATATATATATATATATATATATATATATATATATATATATACAGTATATATATATATATACCAATATTAAGCCAACTCCACGCAAAGTGCATTGTCAAACGTGAAGGGTAGGAACACTGCTGGTACCATTCTGGTGCGGGACTGCTGGCACTCATCGAGTGCGGGACACTGCTGCAAACCCCTTATAGGGTAGGATCAGTCGGCACCGTTCTGGTGCGGGATTGGTGGCACTCTGGAGAACTTCTGAGTGCGGGATACAGAGTCCATTGGCCTCTGGTGATCATGCAGGGGCATGATCACCAGAGCCCAATGGATCACCTGTCTCCTGCTACTTTAACTCCCATTCCCAGACCCCTATTTTCACCTCACAAAGAGCGGACTGCTCCTCAACTTCAGTCCGTCCTCCTTTTCCCTCTTTCTGTTCCTTCTAACTCGTACTCCTGTTCTATGTTTCCTCCCCCCCCCTTTTTTTTTCACTTGATCTTTGTCAGGAAGCTCAGGCAACCCTCGCAAAGGCCAGCCAGAGTATAATGGGCAGCCTGGCTCACCTCCAAGTGGTGGTGGCGGACACATGGGGTCCCACTAGGGGCTCTGCGGCCAAGCAGCCAGAGACACAACAACAATAACAACAGAACATAAAACTACTCTGACAGAAACCAGACATTACACTTTTTCTGGCTTTTACAGAGATTCTGCACTTCTTCACAAAGTACCATGGTGCAGATGTGGGAAACCACAGGTGGCACCTTTCACAAAACACTATGCCACTATATGGTGCCCTTAAGGCTAAGCTTACAGCCCTGGGAATTACAGATGGCCATGCTTGCTGCTGTGGACCCTGCTTGGAGAGCTGGCATCACTTCATGCATGAATGCCAGCTTTATGATGACATCCACTGCCAGCTCATCACCTGGATCACCTTTTTTCCCAGAGATAGAGAACGACACCTCCTGGGAGGCAGGAATATATTGCCTTCTCCAAGTTCGCTGAAGACTTGTACAGAAGACTGGACCTGAACGCACACTAGCCACATAATGGCTAGAAGCCAAAATGTGCACAACACCAAAGATGACCTACCAAGCAACCAAGAAAATAGACAAAAAATCTGAATGACGGACGAATAGCAGCCGTTTTGGCGGCCTGAGCCTAGCTCTCCTTTAACAACCCTTCCTGGCAGGGGGACGAGGCGACCCCTGCCAGGAAAGTGGGGTAGCAGAGGGGCTTTGCCCCTCTGCTATGCCACTTTTCTTTCTGGTGAGGCATGGGCATGCCTCACTGACCACTTGGGGGAATCTCCTCTGTCGCTCCCATACTTCTGCCTCCCCCCCCACTCTACCTATCGTGTATAGGTAAAGTTGGGGAGGGGAACGCCACACTAAATTTAATCCAGCTTAAAAATAATCTTCGCCCAGTCTCGGACTAATTATCACACGCACTGCCCTGCTCCTGCCACATGAATGCATGCACACGTGCTGTATGCAAACATCCAATGTAATTAACGCTGCATGGTGCGTATATATTTATATATATGTGTTTTTATGTGTACATGTTTTTTTTTTTTATCCTAGCCGCCGAATTCTCAGGCAATTACGCCGCAGGACCTGCCAGAGTAACTTAAGTCTACTGGGCTCCTGGTCTGCCTCCACGGGGCAACGCTGGGCTCCAGCGGCTAAATGACAGGTGAACAACGGTACACGACATTACACAGGTACAATACCCACACACTTTTAAACCTCTGGCACTCCCAGCAAACTGGTACACCCACAAAGAAAGGAACGCGAAGATGGGGGAAACCCCTGGTGCCACATGACAACAATATACCTTACACCTTATATTCTCTGAACTGCGCAGTAGCACCGTGGTATCATCACTGTCCTCCCCACACCGGGTGGAAAAGGCCTAGGTCTGAATCCTGTCTATGACGCAAGGAACTTTAATGGGCTTTTTTTTCGCTCCATGGCTGAGTTAGTCGGTCTCAGGCATAGATAGCAAGGTTTTTTCCCCCAGAAAATGGAGTTTTCTTCCAGCAAACAGACAAATCGACCACAGAACACACGCAATTAAGATATAAGACACAGCACAGCAGATGAATTTAATTATTCGGGTGGCCTAAAAATAGTTTTTTTTTATATTCTCTGAAATCGTATAATATTTCTGAATTTTTATTATAAAATATATCCAGTACTACGTTTCTATAAGCGACACTGCATATTAATAAATATTATTAAGTATTAAGAAGAAGAAAAATTTATTGCACAATCAAGATACAATAATGACCGCCACAACCAGGAGCTTTCCAAGGTCATGGGGTAATATAAAAACATGTATGACAAATAGGTGAGAAGTAAACCATGACATTAAAATAAATAAAAAAATTATACGCTATTAAATTAAATTTAAAATTATATTAAAATATAATTAGATAGTTGAATCAGAGCTGTACTACTCAATGTTCTACGTTGATAATAATATTAGTAAAATAATAAGAGGAGTTTACCTCAATATAGTGCGTAGAACACTTCCCTATGATACCCTCCAGAAATTAAAACGGAAAAAAACGAAAAAATCGACAACTTACCGGTACATTAGAGTAAAATATAAATAATTAAATAATCAATTTAACACAATTCAAATCAATTTAAAACAATTAAAAATCAAATTAACGCAATTAAAAGAATCTAATGAAAATATTCAAAACAATTTTCCTTCCTGAAGCTGACAACGCTTTTCGACCGTATGTCGTGATCATAGGAATGAAAATTACCGAATCGGGATAAACCTGATACTTAAATAGAGATTATTTGTCTTCGCGCATGCACGTAAAGGTCCACGCATCGGAGATCAAATATGGCCGCCGAACATTAACAGAATTCTCGTGTAATTTAATTTCAACGGTTTCTGCAATTAATAGTCGCGTATAATTACGTTGAACGATAAGTATTTTGGCTTCGTTAAATAAAAAAGTATGGTTTTCGTTAATGGCATGAAAGGCTAATTCTGACCCTGCTGAACGAGAAGCACGAACTGAGGCTTCATGTTGATTTACACGAATATTAAGAGAAAATCGCGTCGAACCTTGGTAAGACGAGTCGCAATCACCGCAAGAAATGTTGTATACCAGATCATTAATTTGTGTTGCAAACGCGGAAAGAACCGAGCGATTGTTCAGTATAGTGTGTAACTTCCGTATTGGCCTAGCTACAATTTTAAATTCGGTATCTTTAAAGAATCTGTTAAGCTGTTTGTGCCACTGTTTAACATATGGGACAGAAATAAAGTATTTTTTGATATTACTATTGTTGATTGGTGTAGTATTTTGTATCCTATCCTTAGCTAGTACCCTAAATCGTTTTGAATATTTTCGTTAGATTCTTTTAGTTGCGTTAATTTGATTTTTAATTGTTTTAAATTGATTTGAATTGTGTTAAATTGATTATTTAATTATTTATAGTTTACTCTAATGTACCGGTAAGTTGTCGATTTTTTCGTTTTTTCCGTTTTAATTTCTGGAGGGTATCATACGGAAGTGTTCTACGCACTATATTGAGGTAAACTCCTCTTATTATTTTACTAATATTAAAATATAATAAAATATTTTAATTAAATTAAAATATATTATTTATACTTTGTAAAATCCGTCTAAACTAGAATTCTAACAGGCTAAGAGTAGAAAACTTGCTTCTTGTCCAACTGGTGAGGGAGAATTCTGCTCTCTGGCCAAAGCTATTGGCCCCAATTTTTGCCCATGTTCCCACCTCTGTCAAAACCAGATGGTTCCATTGTCACATCAGCCAAATACAAAGCTAACCTGCTAGCACCCTATTTTTCTACCAAATCATGTATTAATGATCTTGGTAAATCATCTCAAATCGTTTCCAGTACTGTACAGTCCGATCAATGCCTCCAGTGATCTGCCATCAAAAGTATAGAAGGATTTTGATGAATTTGATGGTAAGAAATCTTTAGGTCCTGATGGTATTTCTCCAATTTTTCTCAAAACTCGTGCCCCTGAACTTACTCCGGTTTTGTGTCATTTCGTTTCACTTACTTATTACAAAGGTGTTTTTCCTTTTACCAAATCCCATTGCGATTACTTCTACTCTTTCCAAATTAATGGAGAAATCAATTAACTGCCAACTATTAAACTATCTGGAAATCTTTCATCTGATCACGGATGGCCGGTATGGATTCCATCAGTGTTGTTCCACTAGTGATATTCTGGCTTATGTTACCCATCTATGGACAAATTCAATGGAAAAGTTTGGTGAAATTCAAGTCATTGCGCTTGACATTTCAAAGGCTTTTGATCATGTTTGGTATAACGGTATTCTAAATAAACTTCCATCTTATGGTTTACAAGCTGTTCTTTGTATCCAGTTTTCTCTCTGATCGCTCACTGCGGATGATAATAGATGGCTGTCTTCTAACTTCTCCACTAATGCTGGTGCTCCCCAAGGCTGTTCTTTCTTTCACTCTTTTCCCTTTTCCTCTTGTATATTAATGACCTTCCATTAACCGGAAATCCTATCCGTAGTTTTGCTGATGATAGCACATTGCATTCCAACTTCCAGTGTGAGAAACATTGCCCTGCTCAAACAGCTTCAACTTCTCGAGTATCCACTGCCAATCCTTAAGTGCTGATCTCCAGGTAATTCTCCAGAGGGAAAAGATGACTCAGTTGATTTCAGTCCTGTCTTATATCTCGCAAAAAGGATTCTTCTGCTTCGATGACGTTCCGATTTCTAGGCAAGAACTTGGGGATTACCCTGACTTCTAATCTCTCTTGGCATAAAGCACATTACAAATATTCCTTCCTCTACATCTAATAAACCAAGTCTTCTCTTTCGCTCTCGGCGTTACTTTTCTTTCAAACATTTATTGACTCTGTAGAAATCGTAAATCCGGCATACTACGTAATATTGTGCCCCAAAACCTCTCTCAGGCTTCTAGATTCCATTCAAAAGATGGCAGTTAGGTTAATTTATGTCTCATAGGTAACACAGTCTCTCCACTCTGTCTCACAGACTTTCTGTTTCGGTTGCATTCCATTTCTATAAATACTTATGGGCACTGTTCTTCTGAATTGGCTTCTATAATTCCCGCTCTCTCTCTCTCTCTTTCAAAGCAGTTCCAACACGTGCTGCAACCAGACATCCTTTTACTGTCCAACTTCAAACTCACAGCACCAACTGTTCACCTTCCTCATTTATTCATTCAACTTCTGTTTTCTGGAACAACCTTCCTTCATATGCATTTCCTGAAAAGTACAGTCTATAGAAATTCAAGTCTAATATCAACAAGTATCTTCTTTCATCTTTTCAATCTTCATTCCATGCATGGTACTAAGTACCATAGGTTCAAAAAAAAAAAAAAAAAAAAAAAAAAAGACCTATATATATAATGATCCTTGAGAATGAAAAACATATTTAACATGATATACTGCAAGATAGTAAAGTAATTATAAGGAATTGTGGTTTCTTTCTTTGGCAATTCTTTACCTTTAACTTTATATTTTGTAGTTTACAGTAATATACCTTTGTAAATCTAAGCAAAAAAATTACAGTATTTTTAGTGTGAATCCCTTGGAACACTATCGCAAACCCCCAGGGATTCGCAAACCACCGGTTGGGAACTGCTAATTTAGATGATCCTGCAATGCTTCTTTAACCAGAACAGAAGTTAAATTAACAGGTCTGTAATTACTCGTTGTATCCCCAATTCACCCTTTGTGAATTGGGGATACATCTGCTCATCTCCTCTTTGGGGATCTCCTCTGAGTCCAGAGATGCTCTCATAATTAAGGCTAAGGGTTTGCTTACTTCCTTTAATAAAACTGGATAGATTCCATCCACTACAGGTGTCTTTCTTGTTTAATTTCTCCTCCACTTTCTTCTTAATAAAAAATTTAGCTTCCTGTTAGAATTTAATAACTTTGTCCTCCACATCCCTGCAGAATTCATATAAATTCTGTAGATGCAAAATACTCGTTGTTTGTCAGCTGTCGAAGCAGGATAAAGTCAAACCATCGACGATATGAAGTGGACCAACCTTTCATCCCCTTTCTAATTTATATAAGTAGTCTTTGCTGTTTTTCTTTGCATGATTTCTCCAAATCTGCCTTGGCTTGCCTAACCTTCTGTGATTTGATTAAAGCCTAGCTTATATCTACCATAGGCTTCTGATAATTTAAATGCATCCCTTGCATTTTGATTCTCTGCCATGAGTCTTAGTTCATCATACAACGATTTACACCTAAACCTTGAACAGTATTTGTTAGTTGTATGAAAAGTCTAGTAGCTTCAAAGATTAATTCCTAGAATACTTCTGATTTAGAATTTTCTGTTGGTAATATCAGGGAGGGTTCCTGGAGTATGTCGCGCCCGGTGCCAATTGAAATTTTACTTGTTAACAGGAGAGATTGCTTCTACAGGGATGGGATACACTTAAATAGAAAGGGTGCAAGAATTTTTGCTGATGCTGTCGAGGCAGTGTTAGGTGGGTCGGAAAACTGCTAGTTGGGGGGGATACAAGGACTAATAGATTAACAGTAGCCACTGGCAGAGGTGGAAGTGATTCTTGCACTGCTTCTATTGAAATGAGCAGAAGTCTGAAAAACAAGATGCAGGATATTTCAGAGACTGCTGGTAGTCATTGCGTGACAAGTAAACACATGGGTTGTGTTAGGGTAGCTAAGAATAGAAACAGGTGCATGTATACCTGCGTGTACACCAATGCTAGGAGTTTGGTAAATAAATTTGATGAATTTGAGGTATTGCTCAAAACATCAAAGGCAGATATTGTTGGGATATCAGAGACGTGGTGTCACACAGATATAAGTAATGCGGAACTGGAATTTGGGGAATACAATGTGTATAGAAAGGATAGACAAGACAGGACAGGAGGGGAGGAGGGGTTATGCTATTAATTAAGAAACACATAAAGTCCAAGGAAGTGAAGCCAGTCGACATCGATGGACAGGGCAGTGCCGAATCAGTTTGGTGTGACATAAGCATAGGGAAATCAAAATTGAGAGTAGGAGTGTGCTATAGGCCTAATGACTCTGATGAGTATAATAAGATATTGTACAGGGAAATAGAGTGGGCCAGTAAATCAGAGAGTCTTATAATGGGGGATTTTAATTTCCCAGATATTGACTGGAATTTGTGGGTTGGTCACTCGCACACTAGCAAGGCTTTTGTGGATTTATTGGATGATTGTTTTCTACACCAGCATGTTCGTGAGGCAACAAGAGGGAGCAATACTCTTGATCTGATTATCAGTAGTGACTCTTCATGCATTAAGAACCTGCAGATAAATGAACCACTAGGTGGCAGTGATCACAGTGTGTTGAAGTGGGATTTACTCAAGGAGGTAACTACCATCAGAGGTAAAGGGAAGGGTTTTTGTTTTCGTAAAGGCGACTATGATGGTCTGAGACAGTATTTAAATTCTATACAGTGGGACCAACTGATGATGTTACCAACAGCAAACTCAAAATGGGAAGCATTCAAGGAACTAATCTTGGAGGCTACCAGGCTTTACATACCAACTAAGAAATATTGTTCAAGGTTTAGGCCTAAATGGTTGTCAGATGAACTAATGAGACATGTGGCAGAGAAGAAAAATGCATGGGATACATATAAATTAATGGGTGACATGGAAGCCTATGATAGATATAAGTTGGTCTGTAACCAAGTCACAAAGGAGATTAGGCAGGCAAAGGCAGACTACGAAAAATCCTTGGCAAAGGATGCAAAGAAAAACAGAAAAGAGTTCTTTACATACTTGAACTCGAGAAGGAAAGGGATGAATCAGATTGGTCCACTGGATATTGATGGTTCAACAGTTGAGGATCCTGCTCAGGTGGCTAACAATCTAAACGAGTATTTTGCATCTACATTCACGCATGAGGAGTTATTCAGGAAGGAGAATGATGTAGGTAAAGTAAACATTGGCAGTGAGCTGGATGATTTTGTAATAACTGAGAGGAAAGTGGAGGAGAGATTGTTGAGGATAAACATAAAAAAGGCACCTGGGGTGGATGGGATCTATCCAGTTATATTAAAGGAGGCAGCAAAGGAAGTATGCAAACCCCTAGCCATAATTATGAGAGCTTCTTTGGACTCAGGGGAGGTACCCATAGACTGGAGATGTGCAAATGTAACCCCAATTCACAAAGGAGGATCAAAGGCTGACACAAGTAATTATAGACCTGTTAGTTTAACTTCTGTTCCAGGTAAATTAATGGAGGCACTGGTTAAAGAAGCACTGCAGGATCATCTAGACAAGAATTCAGTTATAGCTCAGACGCAGCATGGTTTTGTTAAGGGCAGGTCTTGCCTGACCAATTTGATTGGATACTATGATGTAGTCACAAAAGAACTGGATGCAGGGAATAACTTTGATATTATATATTTGGATCTTAGAAAGGCTTTTGATACTGTTGCACATGGAAGACTGCTGCACAAATTGGAGCAGTGTGGCATTGGAGGCAAATTGCTGCTATGGATAAGGGGATGGTTGAGTGGCAGAAGACAGAGAGTGGTAATCAATGGACACTGCTCAACGTGGACTAATGTTATTAGTGGAGTTCCTCAAGGTTCAGTGTTGGGTCCGTTGTTGTTTTCGGTGTTTATGAATGATATTGATGATGGGATATCAAGTTTAATGTCCAAGTTTGCAGATGATACAAAGGTTGGCAGGGTCGTCAAGGACACTACTGACGCTATGCTGCTGCAACAGGATCTGGAAAGGTTGAACAGATGGGCTGAGAGGTGGCAAATGAAGTTTAACATTGACAAATGTAAAGTACTGCATATGGGAAACAGTAACCCCAGAGCAACGTATCAACTCTGCGGTACCACACTGACAGTGGTGGAGAATGAAAAGGACCTGGGGGTAATTGTGCAGGGAGATATGAAGTTCTCTGAGCAGTGCAGACGAGCTGCAAGAGTAGCTCATGGTGTCTTGTCAATGATATACAGGAATTTTTCTAGCAGGGATAAGGAGGTGATTATTCCCTTGTATAAGGCAATGGTTAGGCCACATCTTGAGTACTGTATACAGGTCTGGAGGCCTCATTTCAAGAAGGATGTAGAGCTGCTGGAACGGGTACAGAGAAGGGCAACAAGATTAGTAAATGGAACAAAGGGTTGCTCTTACGAAGAAAGGCTTAAGTTTTGCAAATTACAGAGTCTGGAGACTAGGCACCGGCGAGGTGATCTGATAGAGGTGTATAAGGCCTTGAATGGTTTGAGCATGCTCAATGCCAATGGGATTCTTCATCTTTCTCAGAATAATCACCTCAGAGGGCATAAATTCAAATTGAGGAAGGACGGATGTCGGATAGATGTGCGGAAATTTGCCTTTGGCCAGCGGGTGGTTGGTTGGTGGAACCGACTTCCATCACTTGTTGTTGAAGTTGATAGCCTAAACAAATTTAAAGCTCAACTGGACAGGTATTTCGAACGAACGGAGGGGTGAAATGGGAGAGGGTTTTTTTTTTTTTTTTTGGGCTGATGCTGAATAAGCTTGCTTTCTTGCATCGTATGCCTCTACTAATGCTAATGCTAATGCTAATGCTAAATCTGGCATCCCCTTTAAAATTTTCTTCATATATGTACGTTTCAAGTTTTAAGGCACTCCTTGAACATTGGCGCCTGGGTGCAGTGCACCCCTTGCACTCTCGGAATGACATACATCAGTTGGTCCTACTGTATAGAATTTAAAAACTGTCTCTGAGACCACCAGTCACGTTTACGAAAGCAAAAAACCCTTCCCTTTACCCCTATGGTAGTTAAATCTTAAAGTAAATCCCGCATCAGTACACTGTGATCACTGCCACCTAGCGGTTCCTTTATCTGCAAATTTTTAATGCACGAATAATTACTGATAATCAGATCATGAGTATTACTCCCTCTGGTTGCCTCTCAAACATATTGCTGTAGAAAACAATCATCCAATAAATCCACAAACGGCTTCCTAATGTGCAAGTGACCAATCCACAAGTTCCAGTCAATATCTAGGAAGTTAAAATCCCCCATTATAAAACATTCTGATTTACTGGCCCACTATTTCTCTGCACAACTGTCCATTGTACTCATCAGGGCTGGATATCATCATTCTTCTCTTTCTTGATTTCCCCCTCTCTCTCTCTCTTTCAGAGAGAGTCAGAATTTTTTTTTTGCCTGGTGCAGCAAAAGCCTCAGGCTTCCTTGCACATACAGCTGTTAATGATGAGTCATTAGGCCTATAACACATTATTTTCCATTTCCCAGAGTTTGTCACACCAAACAGACTCGACATCGCACCCCACTCATGTCACCTGGATGCACTTTCTTAGATTTTGTTTAACTAACAGCATAACCCCACCTCCCTTCCTACCCTTTCTGTAGACAATGCATTCCCTAAATTCCAATTCTACATTCCTTATATCTATGATACCCCAACAATATCTGTCTTTGATGTCTTGACTAGCACTTCAATTCATCAAATTTATTTACTGTACACCCAGCAGTGGTGTACATGGAAGTAAACGTGCACTTGTTCTTACTCTTAGTTATCCTAATACAGACCATGTATTTACTTGTTCCTTGATGATTGCTCCCAATCCCTGAAATCTCCAGCACCTTGCTTTGCAGGCTGCTGCTCATTCTAATAGCAGTGCAAGATTCACTTTTGCCTCTGCCTGCGGCTACTATTAATCTTTTAATCTGCGAATTTCCCCCAAGCTAGCAGTTTTCCGATCCATCTAACACTGTCTTGATAGCATCAGCAAATATTCTTGAACCCTTTCTATTTAAGTGTATCCCATCTCTGTAGAAGCAATCTCTCTTGTTAACAAGCACAGACCCCACAGAAAAAAATTCTACCCCGTGAGGTACCCATAGACTGGAAATGTGCAAATGTGACCCCAATTCACAAAGGAGGATCAAAGGCTGACACAAGTAATTATAGACCCGTGAGCTTAACTTCTGTTCCAGGAAAATTAATGGAGGCACTGGTTAAAGAAGCACTGCAGGATCATTTAGACAAGACTTCAGTTATAGCTCGGATACAGCATGGTTTTGTTAAGGGGAAGTCTTGCCTGATCAATTTGATTGGATACAATGATGCAGTCACAAAAGAACTGGATGCAGGGAACAGCTTTGATATTATATACTTGGACCTTAGAAAGGCTTTTGATACTGTTGCACATGGAAGACTGCTACACAAATTGGAGCAGTGTGACATTGGAGGCAAATTGCTGCTATGGATAAAGGGGTGGTTGAGGGGGAGAAGACAGAGTGGTAATCAATGGACACTGCTCATCATGGACTAATGTTATTAGTGGAGTCCCTCAGGGCTCAGTGTTGGGTCCATTATTGTTTTCTGTATTTATAAATGATATTGATGATGGTATATCAAGCTTAATGTCCAAGTTTGCAGACGATACAAAGGTTGGCAGGGTTGTCAAGGACACTACTGACACTATGCTACTGCAACAGGATCTGGAAAGATTGAGCAGATGGGCTGAGAGGTGGCAAATGAAGTTTAACATTGACAAATGTAAAGTGCTACACATGGGAAACAGCAACCTCAGAGCAACGTATCAACTCTGTGGTACTACACTGACAGTGGTAGAGAATGAAAGGGACCTGGGGGTGGTTGTGCAGGCAGATATGAAGTTTTCTGAGCAGTGCAGACGGGCAGCAAGAGTAGCTCAGTATTGTCAATGATATACAGGATTTTTTTTTTTTTTTTTGATTTGGTAGTTGTTGGCGCATCGGCTTCTGTGGCCATATTGCACCTCCCAAGGTTTTTGCAGTACTTTGTTCCAAGCCCGAGGCGGGAATCGAACCCGCGACCTTTAGGTTGTCGGGCAGGTACTTTACCCACTCGGCTAGCCCGTGATATACAGGAATTTTTCCAGCAGGGATAAGGAAGTGATTATTCCCTTGTATAAGGCAATGGTCAGGCCACACCTAGAGTACTGTATACAAGTCTGGAGGCCTCATTTCAAGAAGGATGTAGAGCTGCTGGAACGAGTACAGAGAAGGGCAACAAGATTAGTGAATGGAACAAAGGGGTGCTCTTACGAAGAAAGGCTTAAGTTTCGCAAATTACAGTGTCTGGAGAATAGGCACCAGTGAGGTGATCTGATAGAGGTGTATAAAGGCTTGAATGGTTTTAGCATGCTCAATGCTGATGGGATTCTTCCTCTAGCTCAGATGAATCACCTGAGAGGGCATAAATTCCAATTGAGGAAAGACAGATGTAGGATAGACGTGCGGAAATTTGCCCTTAGCCAGCGGGTGGTTGGTTGGTGGAACAGACTTCCATCCCTTGTAGTGGAGGTTGATAGCCTAAATAAGTTTAAGGCTCAGCTGGACAGGTATTTTGAACAAACAGAGGGGTGAAGTGGAAGTGGGTTTTTTTTTTTTTTTTTTTTGGCTGATGTTGCATAAGCTTGCTTTCTTGCATCAAATGCCTCTACTAATGCTAATGAGCCTTGCACATTCTCTCCAGGGCCGAATTGATAGACAAGGCTCTCTTCATATACTCACTCCTATCATGTCTGGGCAGAATTGCACACTTTAAAATTTAACCCTAACTCGTGACTTTTTTTTTTTCAACATTGACCTGTACTTGTTAAGTAAATATTCAGACCTACTCTTAACATTATTAGTGCCAACGTGGATAGAGTGTACAACAATATCACATTTTATGCCCTTCAAAGATAACATCTGCTCTAATCAAGCCATCAACTTTTGCCCCTGGTCAACATACCCTTGTCCTATTGCACATAAGTTGCAATGAGAAAGTATAATCCACTGATGAACAAAGCCTTGGCTTTGGATTGTATTTTAATTTATTTTATCACTTTTATGGCATTTTAAATATTTATTTTTATTATTTTAAATATACAGCTATATTAAATGCCAGTTTAATTTTATGGAGGTATTTTATGTTTTGCGATTCTTTTAGTGTATTAATTTCAGCATATTCAAGAAACCAATACAATGGATATATTTGTGATGCAAGAAGCCCTTTGGCTAACACATGACATGTTTGAATCCAAACATATGGAACATATTACCACAAAAAATGGATGGCCCATTAAATGTGTGGCTTAGAATCTTCATTATCAATAAAAACTTTTATTTAATAATCATTATCAAAACACCAAAAAACATTGAGTGCTCAAACTTTGATGCTGTAACTGTCAAAGGTATGGTAAACTGTGGAGGATAAATTAGAACTGAGGATGTCATAAAATCTATCCAGAATTGTAAAAGCTTGCAAACATCAAAATACCTTATGAAAATAAATAAAACATTAAATTTCTATTTTAATGAAACACAAAAATATATACAAAGCTTCTTACTAAGATTTAAAATTATCTACATATTTTATAGATGCTATACATTAGTCACAAGCATCTACCAAAATACCAAGTCTGTGTTTTGAAAAAGAATTACAATTCTTACAATATTATTATTAAACAGTTTACATGCAGTTAAGCTGAAGACCAAACAACATTAAGAAGAACAACTGCATTCACGAATATAAGGTATTATATCACCCTTAACCCATTAGCAAACAAATGGAGGTTTCAACTTAGGTCTCCCCACTGAAGGATGGTATTTTCTGTTCATCAACCAAATTGTGCAACTCTCCACACCTTTTATTTCTTACTTAAAAAGTTGACAAGTTACCAATAATTAAGGAAAAAGCAGCTAAACTGGAGACCAAAATGTGAATACCTCTAAGCCTAACTCTTTAGAACTTATCCAGGTATAATTACTACAGGATGTGCAATTTCTCCCCTAACTTTTCCCAATAAAAAATACATCAATGAAATATGATCAAGGGTGGAATTTAGAATCATGTAGATAGAAATGGAATTATGAGAGCATCACTACACTTGGGAGTGATTCCGTTGGATTGAAAAATTGCCAATGTATTTCCAATACATAATGGTGGTTCTAAGCATGAAGTGGGAAATTACTGACCGGTGCGTCTAACTTCGGCAGTAGGGAAAATCATGGAGGCAATGATTGGGGTTGGAATCCAGGATCATTTAGATAGAAATGGAATTCTGAAAGATACTCAGCATGGTTTTGCAAAGGGAAAATCATGTTTAGCAAATATGGTTAACTATTTGACATGAGGATTTAAGGAATAATTTCGAAATTGTCTATTTAGATTTCAGCAAAGCATTTTATTCAGTCTCACACAAGCAGTTACTTTATAAGCTGGAACACATTGGAATCACAGGGAAAATCCTTAGATAGATAGCAGGATGGCTTCAGGTCAGGAGGCAGAGAGTTGTGATAAATATTATTCCTCAGATTGGGTTGATGCAAGAAGTGGGGTTCCCCAAGGATCAGTATTGGGACCACTGTTGTTTTTGATTTTCATAAATGACATCAATGAATGGATAGAGGGTGTGATGTCTAAATTTGCAGATGATGTAAAGATTGGTAGGGTATTTAATGTTCACTGCCAAGCAGAGCTTCAGAATGACCTAGATAGACCTTATGAATTGTCAGAAAAGTGGCAGCTTTGCTTTAATCCAGCAAAGTGCAGGGACCTGGGGAACAGTAACCCAAAATAACTTAATACACTTGGGAGTTGAACTAAAGTTATTATTGGGAGAAAGGGACTTAGCAGTTACAATACAGTCAGACATGATGTTTTCTGAGAATTGTAGACAAGTTGCAAGGAAGGCTCATGGTGTCCTATCGATGATTCAAGGAACATTTGCTAGTAGAGATAAGGATGTCATAATTCCATTATACAAGGCTATTGTTAGACCACACCTGGAATATGGTGTTCAACTTAAAAAAAGATACTGAGCTTCTTGAAAGGGTCCAAAGACGGGCAACTCGCCTGGTAAGATCGACAAAAGGGCATCCATATGAAGAAAGACTTCCAATATGTGGGTTGCACAGCTTGGGAACTAGGCACCTTAGAGAAGACTTGATTGAGGTGTTTAAGGCTCTGAGAGGCAAAAGTAAAATGAATTAGGATGAAAATTTCATGGTTTAAATAATTTCAGAACTAGGGGCCATAAATTCAAGTTAAGGGGAGATGTTTAGACTGGATTGCAGGAAGTTTTATTTTAGCCAGCGAGTTATAAATTACTGGAATAAGTTATCTACATGGGTGGAAGAGGCCGACAGTTTGGGGAAATTCAAAGGTCATTTGGATGACCTTTGAATCTGGTCACCTACAGGAGGAGGGAAATGTGTAGGTTTTCTATTTCCTTTATTATTATTTTACTCCTTTTTTGGTGCAGCATAAGCCTTAGGCTTCCATGTACCATATGGCTATTACTAATATTAATACTAAAAATACTAATATTCATTGCATATGAGAAAAGCATATTTGTCAACTGCAATATATTCAGTTATAATTTTTGTAAACAATAGCAAACAGCATCCTTTTTGAAGGCATGAAATCACATTTAGAATGGCCAAACACTATTAAAAGCAAAATGCAAAGTGTATGTGAAACGATAAAAACTTGCACTTTTTTTTTATAGGTTGCAGCTAGCCACAGTTAAGCATTTTCCATAATTATACTGCGGCAGTGTGAAATTCACAAGTGCTATTTATAGCCCAAGGTACTAACATATTTGTGAAGATGGAAAGTCACACAGTTTGGTCTATAATGTAATTCAGCCATATTACACTAACCATGGAAAATATTTTCAGAGATGTTGATTTTTGTGTATGCTACAAAATATATCAATGAATAAGTTACAGAATGCATAACTGTAACTCAAGAGTACTTGTTTGGAAAAACAAACTCTTTTTCCTGCATGGGAGTGTTTGTTCTTTTTTAATAAAAACTTTACATTGTAATTGTTGGATGAATTTTACATAATAATTTTTTTAACATTTATGTACTTAAAAAAAACAAAAAATAAAGCAGTTCGTATCATTTAGTCATTTTCACACTAAAAACATAGGGGGGAAAAAAGAAGAAATGGATAAATTTTATTTTCAGCTGTAATATAGTTTTTAAAATTGCATGCAATGCCAGTGTTACATCGAGGTTTGCACTGTATATACTTTATTTTAAAGGCTGAAGGATTCAAGGAAGCTAAAATTTTGTTCGACAAAAAAAAAAAAACAAACACAAAACAAAACAGAATTACAGTGGTAATACAATTGCTGACTAAGGACAAAAAATTAAATGGCAAATGTTCATAAATGCTTGCACTGTAACTTCAATATTTGGGTCTTCCAATTTTTATAATGTTAATGGGTATGTCTGTGCCCACATACCCTTAATATTATAAAATTTGACAGATGCTAATGGATTAAAGGATAATACAAGTGTCACTCAGCTCAAAAAAACAAACTGATTTTTCTCTTATAAATAATATTCATTTTATATCTACAAATTACAACAGTTATAAAGTTTGGATTATTTCACCATGGTATAAAAAAACATTTCCTTTGCCTAATGCCAAAGCCATAATACTGCAACATACTAAAAGAATACATATTTTCTTGGATTTCATATTTAGTTCTCACTTTGTATTGAAATTCAATTGTATAACTTAACGCCTTTAAATAAATAAAATTTGATATAAGGCAATAAGAATATATATATATATATATATATATATACAGGGTGTTTCAGTTAAACGTTTCAGAACTTCTAAGAGGGGTAGGGTACATCCTGACAACTCGAAATCATATAGCAATGTGGGGTCGGAAATGCTTTCCTGAAGCGGTGTTGTACACAGAAGCACCATAAAGAAAAGAGACCGTAAGTGAGAAATCGTTTTAATAATACATGAAAAGAAGCAAAAGGTACATGGATTAAAGTAAGTGTTCGAAATTTCTTCCACGGGCTACAATGCACGCCTCACATCTCCGACGCATGGACATCCGAACATTCTGGAATACTCCAGGCGAATTTCTTCGGCAGCTACTGCGATTCTTGCAACCAGCTCCTCAGCATTGTCAACAGGGGTGTCATAAACTAGCGATTTCATATGACCCCAGAAATAAAAATCAAGACATGATAGGTCGGGTGACCGAGCAGGCCAACGCACGGGACCACCACGTCCGATCCACTGTTGACCAAATGTGACATCCAGGTAGTTACGAACATCTCCGCTATAATGGGCAGGGACTCCATCGTGTTGGAACCACATTGTCGATGCAGAAATCTGTTCATCTCTCAAAAGTTGTGGCAATACTTGCTGCAGAAAGATCAAGTAGATAGGTCCGGTTAGACGACACGGTAACAGGTAAGGTCCGATGAGGTGATCTCGCAGGCCAACGCACGGGACGTGGTGGTCCCGTGCGTTGGCCTGCTCGGTCACCCGACCTATCATGTCTTGATTTTTATTTCTGGGGTCATATGAAATCGCTAGTTTATGACACCCCTGTTGACAATGCTGAGGAGCTGGTTGGAAGAATCGCAGTAGCTGCCGAAGAAATTCGAAATTCGCCTGGAGTATTCCAGAATGTTCGGATGTCCATGCGTCGGAGATGTGAGGCGTGCATTGTAGCCCGTGGAAGAAACTTCGAACACTTACTTTAATCCATGTACCTTTTGCTTCTTTTCATGTATTATTAAAACGATTTCTCACTTACGGTCTCTTTTCTTTATGGTGCTTCTGTGTACAACACCGCTTCAGGAAAGCATTTCCGACCCCACATTGCTATATGATTTCGAGTTGTCAGGATGTACCCTACCCTTCTTAGAAGTTCTGAAACGTTTAACTGCAACACCCTATATATATATATATATATACACCTTCCATCAGCTAGCCATATCAGATTTCTTATTACTTTTTAAAAGGTAACCCAGGCATTTGGAACAAATGGAGAGGTGAAATGGGAGGATTTTTTTTTTTTTTTTGGCTGATGCTGCATATGCTCTTTTTTTGCATCATATGCCTCTTCTAATGCTAATGCTAACCTAACAAAATGTACTGCTATACTCACTTAACAGGAAATTATAAATAGTACATATAATCCACACTTCACAGATTTGTGCTCAACACAAAGTTATGCAATCGTGAAACTGAATAGTAATATTATTCAAAATCTACCTAAAAGCATATAAATAAAATATTACACATGCTTTGCTAATAAGCAAAGTCCAGTAAATTTTAGCATAATTTAATATTTCCATTCCAGATAATAATGATAAAAAAATCTTCATCACAGCTCATTCACTTCCCCAATTTCTGTAATTATGAACACATACTCAAAAAAAAAAAAAAAAAGAAAAACTAATGAAATCCAATCAATGGATTTTCTTTAAAAAAAATAACTTATTTGTAATGAGATACAAACCATCTTTTTCATTATACAAATCTTTATCATATAACAGTAATAAAGTCATCTAAATATATATATTTTTTATTTACAAAATAGCATAGGAATTCATCATAAAGTAAGATAAATAGAAACTTCAGAATACATTATGGCAAACAAGATTTTCAGGCAATCACTACAAATAACAAAAATTACATAAGTGAGGTGCAGTTTATAAAATATTAATAACAAATTAACCTAACAAAACTAAACACTAACAATAAGATCTCAAAAGGAGTTTTTACACTGAAATTTTAATATAATGATCAGCCAACGTACAAGTTAGTGCAAATGCATCATATTAGTACGCAGCTAAACTCTGAATTAGCAAAAATATGCAAAAGTGGCATCATTTAAGTTATATCTCATATTGTGAATACCTTCACAACGAGTTGCCATGATATTGCACTACTTCGAATAAGTAACGCTTCACCAAAGGAGAAGACTGTTGTTACTTATTCTCAGCAGATACCACCACCCAGACGGCACTGTTCAGGGCTATTTGGCCCTTCTTCGGTGGGTGGGTAGGTAGGTAACTTAGTGATGCAATGACAAAACAGTTATGCAGTATAACTCCACAATATGAGAGATGCCTGATGGTGTATAATATAAATTAAGATTGAAATACGTTAAGGGCTTTAGCCTCATTCGAAGTAGTGCAATGTCATGGCAACTGTGTTAAACCAGTGTTTCCCAATCGGGGTCCACAGAAGCCTTGAGGGGGTCTACAAGAAAAAAAAATTGTATTTCGGGGATCCATAATATGAGCTAAGGGGTTCATGATAAAATATTATAAATAAAATAATTTGTTAAATAAAAATAAATAAAAATTAAAAAAATAATAAAATAAACTAATGTCACAGAAAAGTCCAGAAATTTGCAGTTAGAAGATAATTGTATTTTCTGGAACCTTCTTTAGTTGAGGCAAAAAAAAAAATTTCTTTCCATAGAAAATTCTCGAAGAAGAAAACATTATTTAAGCACCGACTAATCTAGAAAGTGTCAGTCAGTCAGAGGCAATCATTTTATTCTATAGTGAGTAATCGGCATTGTCGTGGTGAAATATATTGTTTGTGTTATTGAACGTTATTGTTCTAGTGAACTATATTTCCAACATTAAATATTTGAGGTTAATAATATTATTATTGTTTTCACATTACCCATGGCTCATGCAAAGAAGAAAACAAGACAATATTTGACTGAATATCTGTCGTATGGTTTTATTGAATCACCAGAGAATATCACCAAATCAATGTGTCTTATATGTACGACTGTGCTGTCTAATGATAGCATGAAGCCAAGTAAGCTTCGTCACCTTTGGAGACAAGGCACAGCGAAAAGAAAAATAAATCAGTGAAGTATTTCCGAAAACTGCGAGACAATTTTCAAGGAAGAAACAAATTGGATCAGATTTTTAGTAGACTAAAAAATAGTCTACTAAATTAGCAAAATCTGGAAAGCCACATAGCATTGGTGAAACTGTCATCTTGCCTTCGATATCAGTTGTAATTTCAACAATGTTAAACAAAACGTGCATGTGAAATTACTGATAACCTTCCTTTGAGCAATAACACAATATCCAGACGCATTGATGAAATGTCTGAAGATGTAGAAAATCAACTTATTGCTCAATTACGAGTGAAACAGTTTGAAATGCAACTTGATGAATCAACTTTGATGGGCAATGAAGCACTTTTATTGACATATGTAAGATGTATGGATGATAATCAACTCAGAGAGGAAATGCTTTTTGCAAGATTCCTCAAAACAGATACTAAAGGTGAAACAACATTTAAGGAAGTCCAGTCTTATTTTAGAAAAAAAAAATATTCCACTCGAAAATTTAATGGCTTGTGCTACTGATGGCGCTCCTTCCATGGTCGGTGGGTACAGAGGGTTTATCACTCATTTAAAAAATGCACTGCCAAAAGTATTTTGCATACATTGCGTGATTCACCGCCAACATCTGGTGGCGAAGAAATTGAGTGGGTGTCTTCATGAAGCCTTAACTCTTGTAACAAAAGTGTCAACCTCATTAAGGCTAATGCTCTTCAAGATTGTCTCTTTCGCAAATTTTGTGATGAAAACGAAGGATTTCACCATCTTGTACTGCATACAGAAGTGCGATGGTTGTCTAAAGGCAATTGTCTTCGTCGCTTCATTTTACATATTTTACCTCTCTGATGTGTTTGAAAAACTGAATTCTCTTAATAAGCTGCAGCAAGGACATAATTGTGATTTAATATCTAGCAAAGAAGCCATTAATGCATTCCTAGGAAAACTCAAATTGTACAGTCTTAATATCTCATGCCATGCGTTTGACCAGTTTCCAAGCCTTGCTTCAGTTAGCGGTGATTTAAAAGATGATAATTGTGTTGTGTATGTTGATTATTTAAAAAAAATTTATGAAGACATGCAAGTTCGGTTCAAGGATCTACTAGAACTGAACATAGATTGGGTGCTGATTCCATATGAGGTAAATGTTGCTGATGTTGAAATTGATTTACAAGAGGAACTTGTTGAATTGCGGTCTGATGAGACAGTCCGAAGTCTATTCAAAAAAGGAAAGCATGATGTATGGAAGAATAGTGACATTGTATGTAATTATCTGCTTTTATGGGAGAAAGCTAAACCGTATGTTATTGTTTTCCCATCATCTTATCTTGTGGAATCTGGCTTTAGTCATGTAACACAGTTGTTAACAAAAAATCGTTTGTTATTTGGTTTTTAAGAGCATTAGCAACTAAGGCCATATTGTTCCGAGATATGCGGTGGTCATTCCCTGACCTTTCCGCATCCTCCGTATTTGGTGGTGACGGGCTCGAACCCCGATTTAATCAAGAAGCATGTGCCACGCACTGCTGCTCCTTCCCACCTAGCTACGGAAGCGCCTAACACAAAAAATCGTAATCGCCTTGATATAGTAAAAAGAAGTGATCTTCGTCTGACTCTCACAAAATTGGAGCGAGATATTAAAATGCTAATATCAAAACATCAGCCACAAGGATCTCATTAGTAGGGCCTATTTAATGGGATTCTATTTAATAGCCTTGGGAATAAATTTATATATGTTGTTTGAAATAGTATTTTTTTAAAATTTTTTTTTACTAATTCTGTCATTACAAGTAAAAATATGTTTCAGTTTTATCAATTAATTTTCAAAATTTGTAATTTACATTTTTTATATTATATTGGAATTGTTTAATTATTAGCTTTTACTAATCAACAAATAAATATTTCATTAGGAATATTACATATGCATATATGGGGGTCCACATACGTAAAGTTAGGACTCAAGGGGGTGGTCCACAAGCAAAAAAAGGTTGGGAACCCTTGACTTAAACATTTGCACTAACTTGTATGTTGTCTAAATCTCTCGCAGCCTGAGGCTAAAGCCCTTAACATATTTCAGTATAATGATCAGCATAATATTAAATCACACTATAAATCTACCTGCACTAATGATTTAGAAATGCCATATAGCTAGAGAAAAACCCAGTTTATCTCAAGCAGTGGTGCAGGCAGAAACTAATGTTAAGTTGATAAATCAACTTAGCATTAGTTTCTATTGTAGTGTGGTTCAAGTAGCAGCACTGCTATGAATATAAGTCCAACAAGTTGAAATCGGCAAATGACATTAGCAACTGCTATAGTTTAAGTACACCTGTCATATCGGAATACAAAATACATCAGTAATACTGATGTCCAATACCCTTCCTCATGTATTTTTCTATTACTCGTCACCTAAGTGAGTCGGGTGATTGCCTAGGCCAACTTAGGTGCTGGAAAGCAGATATTTAAATTCAGATAAGAACATGTTTTGTCTACAGATGAAGATAAACAGACACACTGATGTTAACAAGCATATCATTGCTTATTAATGCAATCAAAATGAACAGTGTTTCTGAACCTACTACTTCTGGCAATTCCATTTTGAATGAAAATAATGGGTACATATGTCACACAAATTTAAAACCATCTGTGATCTTTTTACTGGTCATAAAAAGCTTAGTTATTTTCAATGACATCCCCCAAGAAGTTTCCTCTGGAAGTGATCATGACCCACTGTTCCAGGAAATATATCAACTTCTAATAATACTTATTTTTTGTAAAAAAATACTACATTAAAAAAGTATATTTTCTGCACATCTTAACTGGGCTTCACTGTACCTGTTTTGTTAAACAAAAAAGCAATTTAGATAAGTCAGGTGAGATTTTCAGAGTACTTATGCAATAATAAAAATCATTTGGTCCACAGATTGTACAAACTACTTATTAAAAGAGCAGTGTATATATGTATATACAAAAATTTCATTTGAGATCTAGTCTAAGATCTCGCTCCTTGATGCCATTTTGAAATCTCAATTGAGGTGTATAAAAAATGCCATCTATCTACTCATCACGGGTGTGTGATATGTAACCACTTTCATCATTTTTATGCTCATTTTCATGGTGAACAGATGGTGTCTGCATATTGTTTACCTGGCAGCTTTGGTTTGTATAACTACTACTGCTTGCATCATGATCATTGTGAATACAAGGATAGTCTTCTTCCCAGCTACCCAGTCCACCTATTCAAAAAAAAAAGTCCAGAATCAGCAATAAAAATATTCAGAAATATCTTCAAACCGTTATGAATTTCAGTTTTGATGTAAAACTTTCAAGCATCAAGAATAAATGAAAAAATCTGGTTGTTTAAGTACTGTTACAATATAATATTCACGGAATAAGGTTTAATGATACATGCTAATGAAGGTGAGATGATTATTCAATATAAACTTCAAACCGTAAAACTCTTTGAATGTTACAAATCACTGAAAATATTAGGTTGCTGAAGTAATGTTAGAATATACTATTCACAGAATAAGTACTCTTGGAATGCCACATCAATGAAGTGGTTAACCAATGTATACTTTATATTTAAATTATAAATTTGTTAAGATCTTACTGCATTATAAATTTTAAGAACTTGCATTTTTAAAACTTTTGTGGTGGCGGGATGAAATATTAGCATTAGTAGTAGCAAATGATGCAAGAAATCAAGCTTATACAGCATCAGCAAAAAAAAAAAAAAAAAAAAAAAAATTCCATTTCATCTATGCAGTACTCAAGGTGTAGCCTGACCATTGCTTTATACAAAGGGATAACAACTCCTTGTCTCTGCTAGCAAAATTCCTATATATCACTGAAAAACTCCATGAACTGCTCTGGCAGCCCATCTGCACTGCTCAGAGAACTTCATATCTGATTGCACAATTGCCCCCAGGTCTTTTTCATTCTTTACTTCCTTGAGTGTAGTACCACACAGTTGGTACATTTTTCTTGGGTTTCTCTTTGCATTTGTCAATGTTAAACTTCATTTGCCACTTCTCAGCCCATCTGCCTAACATTTCTAGATCCTGTTGCAGTAGCATACTGTCTTCACTATCATTAACAACCCTGCCAACATTTGTGTCATATGCAAACTTGGACATTAAGCCTAATATACCTTCATCAGTATCACTGATAAATACACAAAACAACAATGGGCACAGCACCGAACCCTGGGGGACTCCACTAATAACACCAATCCACATAGAGCAGTGTCCATTTATTAGTACGCTCTGCTGTCTACCACTCAACCATCTCTTTAAGCATTGTAGCAGCTTGCCCTTAATGCCATACTGCTCCAATTTGTACAGCAGTCTATCTTGTGTAACAGTAACAAAAGCTTTACTGAAATCCAAGTATATGATATCAAAATTATTTTTTCCATCCAGTTCCTTTGTGCCCACATTGTAGTATCCAATCAAATTGGTCAGACAAGACTTCTTCTTAATAAACCGATGCTGTGTCTGAACTAATACTGCAGTCTTGTCTAGGTGATCCCATATCACCTCTTTAACCAGTGACTCCATTATTTTCCCCAGAACAGAAGTTAAACTAACAGGTCTATAATTATTTGTGTCACCCTTTGCACCCCATTTGTGAATTTGGGATACATTTGCACATCTCCAGTCCATGGGGACCTTCCCAGACTAAGGATGCTCTCATAATTATGGCTAAGGGTTTGCTTACTTCCCTTGCTGCTTCCTTCAATATAACTGGAAAAATTCCATCTGCCCCAGGTGCCCTTTTTATGTTTAACTTCAACAATTTCTCCTCCACTTTGCTCTCAGTTATTACAAAATCACTTAGCTCCATGTCAGAGTTTGATAAATTTCTGGCATTCCCCTCCTTGAATAACTCCTCATGTGTGAATGTAGATGCAAAATACTCATTCAGTTTATCATCTACTTGAGCAGGATCATTAATAGTCGAACCATCTTTGTTAAGTGGACCAATCTGATTCACCCCCCCTTCCTTCTAGAGTTTACATAACTCTAGAAGGAAGAGTTATGTAAACTCTAGATTTTTCTTTGAATCCTTTGTCCTGCATAACCTCCTTTGTGACTTGAATGCCATAGGCTTCGGTGTTGGCTGATAATTTATATGAATCCCATGCATTTTTCTTCTCTGCCACATTGATAAATACACAAATCAACAATGGGCCCAGGATTGAACCCTATTTTCTTCTTCTATTTTCCTTCTCTGCCACGAGCCTCATTAATTCATCTGACATTCATCTGAACCTTGAACAGTATTTCTTAGTTGGTATGAAAAGCTTAGTAGTCTCCATGATTTAAGTTCCTGAAAGCTTCTCATTTAGAATTCACCGTTGATTCCACTGTATAGAATTTAAAAACTGTCTGAGACCACTGTAGTCACCTTTACAAAAACAAAAAATGGTAGTTACATCTTTAACAAATCCAACACATCAGTGGACTGTGATCACTGTCACCTAGTGGTTCCTCTATCTGCAAATTCCTAATGCATGAATCATCACTGCTGATAATCAGATCAAGAGTATAAATTACTTCCTCTGGTGCCCCTCGAACATGTTGCTATAGAAAACAATCCTCTAATAAATCTACAGATTTATTGGAGGATTAATGATAAAGAATACATCAATTTTTCAGATCCTCTTAGAACTGATATTTTATTCAACTATATAGGTATCTATAGAGTTCAATAAAATATCAATGCATGACACTACATTGATTGATTGATTGATTTGGGTTTTATTGGCGCATTAGCAACTTAGGCTATAATGCGCCAGCATGACACTACCTTCCATCAGGTAGGGCTAATAGTTTCAGAAATTGTCCAACAATAATACTCAAGTTTCATACAGTGTACTTTTAAAATATCAAAATGTCTTTAAATAATAACTGGCTCAATGCAAAGAAAAACAAGTTACATACTTATAAAGTTTTTTGCTTCATCTTCAGTGCAGAAATAATTAAATTCACATGGCTGTGCACCCTTAAGGGTCTGGAAAACACCAAGCTGAAAAAAAAATAAAATAAAATAAAAAATAAATATATTAAAAATGTTTGATGATTTTTTGAACAGAGCATGTCATTGTCTAAAAAAAATTAATGCAAATAAAGTAAGTTTTATTATGGAGAAGGGTTTACACATTATTATTAGCAAATTAAACTCCCAAACAATACTAGTTATAACCTAATTTCATTAATACTTAGCTCTGTTAGCTGGATTCAACAGGGAAATTAAGAAACATCACAAATTGTTAGTAGATGTATTGTGTGCGAGAGTTTTAGCATATTAAAGGCAAACTAACTCTTTCTCCACAATAAAATTCATTTTATAACTCATGTAGTTTAATTACTGTCGGAATAAAAATCTCAATATTAATATTTCTTAAGATAAGTATTTTCAAAGAAAAAAAGTACATATTCAAAGAAATGTTAACCTAATGCTATACTGTAAACCTTTTGGGCTTAATTAGTTAATGATAGGTGAATGAAAAAATTATGCAAATTTGTTTTTGATAAATCTAATTACAATAACAGTGCATCTTTTTTTTTTATAATTTCTTTCAAATAAACTGTTGGTCTACCACAAAGAAAGAAAAAAAGAGAAAATGCACATTATATTAAAAAAGGAAATATTATACACTGGTGTGCAAAACTTAAGAACCAGTCAGGTTGTCATTTGTAGCTTCTCATAGGAGTGGTCTGGATATGGGAAAAGCATACCAAAGGAAAATCGTAAGGTACAGAAATGATGGAGGAAACACCGACACAACAATGGAAACAAAATGGTAAAGAGGGACTTTATTCAAAAATGGCAACATAGCACTGACTGCCACGATACAGATGCATCACTGCCAAAGATGGAACAAAGGGAAGAGGTGGTCCTCAGTAGGAGATATGGCCACCCCTAATGTCGATGCAGGCTTTGCACCACCTGTCCATACTTATAACAATGTTGTTGATAAGTTCTTGCAGTAACACCATCCATTCCTCTGTCAGCCCCATCTTCAGCTGGTGAAGATTTTTTGGTGGGTGTGGATGTGCCGTTAGGATCTAAATGCCATCAAACACAAATCCCATTTGTGTTTGATGGCATTTAGATCAACGGAATGGGCAGGCCAATCCATACAAACAATGTCCTCACTTTCCAAAAGCATATCAACAGCTGCAGTGCGATGGGGTATGGCGTTATCATCCATAAACATGAACTTGGGGCCAATAGCACCTCGGAACAGATGCACATGGGGAAAGATTACCTCAGTACTGTAGCATGCACTGGTTACAGAACTGCCTTCAGTATCTGGAGTTGTGTACGTCCATCCAAGATAACGCCTCCCCAGATGAGAACACCTTGACCGCCATATTGATCCCTTTCAGTGATGTTTGCGGGTTTATACTGTGTGCCAACCTCTCACCAGATTATCTGATATCCAGAATTGCTGCCAAGACTGAATCTACTCTCATCAGTAAAGAGTACTTTACCCCACTGTGCTGCTGTCCAGTCCTTGTGTTTGATGCACCACTGTAAACGGTGTCTCCAATTGGCAGGTGTTAAAGGGACACAGTGTACTGGCCGTCAGGCAAACAATCCACATTTGTGGAGTCGCTTGGCCACAGTAAATCGTGACATCCCGCATCCTGTGCAGCTGGTTTGCAATGGATCCCGCTGTCTCATGTCAGTCCTTCTTGGCCTGTAGGAGTATATAACAGTCATCATTGGGTGTTTTTTTTCGTGGACGACCACCACTAGTCTTTCGAATAGTTGTACCTGTCGTTCTGAAGGCTGACCACGCACGGGAGATGATGTTATGAGCGATACCCAACTCTGCAGCCACATTCCTCACACTTTGACTTTCCTCGAGCTTCCCAATTATTCTACCCCAGGTAAAGACATCCAGATGTCTGTAACAATCATGCTCACCATTCGGTAATTTGTATATAACTGCCGAGCTGTTTATGTGAGCCCTCTCATCACAATTCAAATTTTTGCATGTGCACCAGCTTTCTACTGAATGGCTACAGTTATGCCAATCCTCACAGGCTATTTCATTTGATTTTGTTGTTGTAACCTTTAGAAATAGTGTTGGTCCTTAAGTTTGCACACCAGTGTGCAAACAAGTAAGCCAGGGTTTAGTATTAGCATTAGTAATAGCCATTTGGTGCAAGGAAGCTTACAACTTATGCTGTACCAGCCAAAAAAAAAAAAACAAAAAAAACCCCAGTTATTCAAATCAGGACTTCTGGATGGCCACTCTGTCATCTTTTGCTTTCCAATCCATCTATATGTAAAGTACATGTTCAACCAATACCTAACATCAGTTTAAAAATGTGGCAGAATATCATCGATGTAAGTTCTGGCACATTATTTCATTGCTATCTTATGGCCAAGTGAATATCTGAAGCGAAGTACATATTAATTCACTGTATCATTAAGGAGAAATGGTCCAATTAGTTGCTGTGTGGTCATTCCAGACCAAAAATTTCCTTTTGGGATTTTGCTGGCATTCTACTGTAACTTTGAATTACTTCAAAACATGGAAATTCTGACCAATAATAGCTGTTATGCCATAAATTCCGAAACAACCAACCAGCCGCCTCACGGTCATCAAAGGGAAATACGGTAAACCCCCGCTATTTGCGGGAGTTACGTTCCTGAGAAATGCCGCGAATACTGAAAGCGCGAATACTGAGTTATGGCTCCCATAGTAATAAAGGGGTTCCGTTCCAAAGTATGAAATATATAAGAAAAACTAGTCTAAAATTTTGTCTATGTATGTATTATATGTACCTTCATAATATGACTATGTACATAGAGAGTACATAGTGAAATGCAAGCATATGGTATCGAAATGAAAATAAGAAACAATTTAATATTAAATGTAATATTTATTAGAAATTTCAAACAAATCTTTCAAACCAGCATCTTTGCTAGCTAAAAAACTTATCCCGCCAGAGCTATCACCAGTTTCGCTAAAGTGTTGATAAAGGAGTTTTGCCTTTTCACAAATGATGAGTGAATTTAACGGAATTTTATTTTGAGTTCGGTCTTCTATCCACAGATTTAAAGCCTTTTCCATTTTTCCTAATTTAACATCACGAGTTACAGAGCAAATTTTTGAAGCAATTAGCGCGTTTTCATGGACACTACGGCGGATTTTTTCTTCCGATTTCTTGATTGATCGTACCGTTGATTCATTGATTTTATAATGTTTTGCCACTGAGGAGACACTTTCACCATTAGAAATTTTGTCTAATAACTCAATTTTATTCGCTAATGTCATCGCCTTTTTTGATCTTTTCACATTTCCCTTGTTTTTCATAGCTTGTCCACAATGAGTCACTTTCTTCCGTTAACACACTCGAAAAAGTCTGTTTTACACTGCAAAACGATATATTTATCACATTTGTAAGCATATAAATTGATAAATTTATTCAATTTATAAGCATATAAATTAAAAGCAAACGACGAGACCTTCCATGATAAGCGCATAACACATACTGAACAAGGATTAGCGAGAAACATCCATGCTCGTGATTTTGTCCTCCCCCTCTCCCCCCACCCACTGAGCGCTGTTTTGACCGTGAAAGATAAAAATAGCCACGCCCATCTTTTTTTATGGTGGAAAATGTTCACGGCGCTTTAAAATTCACATTTTTTCAGGTTTCATTTTATATTAAATCAGCCACCCCGAATACGCGAAACCGCGAATACAGATACCGCGAATAGCGGGGGTTTACTGTACTACCTCAATTGACTAGATAGTTTCTAACAAATAACCTGGTCTCATCACTTAAGAAATCTTCCTAAGAAGGCTCTCAGAATGGTCAGAATTTCGGAATGATTGTTTAAGAAATCTAACATTTTATCACTCTTCTGTACAAATAGAAGCAGTGTGGCATTAGGAAAAAGTTATTGCTAAGCATCAAGTAATGGCTGAGTGGCAGAGGACAGAGTGGTTATCAACGAACATTGGACTTAGCGGATTCTCTCAGCGTTCAGTTTCACGGTTTATTAACAACACTGATGAAGGCATATCAAGTTTAATGTCGAACTTTTTCAAAGATACAAAAGTTGGCAGGTGGTTAATTAAAAGAATTAAGATATGATACTGCAAAAAAAAAAAAAAAAAATTGAGAAATAGGCAGGTGGGCTGAGACATGGCAACTGAGGTTTAACATTGATAAATACAAAATACTGCATATGGGTAGCAGTAATCCCAGACTATCAACTGAATGGTGCCACACTCAAGGTAGTGGATATGAAAAAAGACCTAGGGATAACTGTATATTCTATGAGTAGTGCAGACAGGCTGGTAGGATAGCTGATGGAGTTCTGTCAATGAATTACAGGAATTTTATCAGCTGAGACAAGGAAGTGATTATTCCAATGCATAAAGCTATGTAGTACTAAGTAGCATAAAGCTATGTAGTACTAAGTAGCATAAAGTGATGTATGTAGTACTCAAGATGGTTAGGCTGCATCTTGAGCACTACATACAGGTCAGGAAGTCTCATTTTAAGAAGGATGTAGATTTGCTGAAACAAGTGCAGAGAAGAGCAACAAGATTAGACAGGGGCACATTTGTATTCTTTTTTGTCCCATGAATTTTGTCTTCCATCTTTCTGCTCTAAACCAAGAAAGTCTTCAGGGAGATCTCACTGAAGTGTTTAGGGTTTTAAGTGGACTGAATAAACTAAATTCTGATGGAATCCTTACTCTTTCTAGGATAATACACACAAGAAGGCATGCATATAAACTGAAAGAGGATAGTTGCAGAATATATTTTTAATTAAATACTAAAACATTTTTTCGTTTTTCTGATATTTGTTTTTTATCATCATTCCCAAAACTGTGCTAATATTTTTCTTTAGCCTCTACCACACATATCTTAGCCCTCTTGTACTTTTATTTATATGCCAATAATGATTTATTAGTTTTATTTGTCAAAAATTTCTTATAATACTTTTATTTTTACTAACTGCTTCTTTAAAGGTCTTGTATTCACCATGGTGTTCTGATGTCTGTCTTTACAGACCTTCTCCCCAGTATACCTCTTTTGTAGATTCCATTGACTTAGTTTTGTTATTCTTTATCTAGTCGCATTATCATCAAGAATATCATTTAACTTTTGAGCAAGAAGGTTTCTGTATTTACTTTTGTCAAATCTGGAAGCTTCGATTTCTGTCTGATTTAACTTTCTTTATACCTCTTCCCTCTGCATAACTGTATTGGCCAACACGATTTTTACCTCCACTAATATACTAGGCTAATATTGCATTCAATTTTCATGCATAGATTTTTTAAATAATTCTTAAAATTTTACATTACAATTGCTACATATAGTTTCCTGTGTTTACCCATAATATGTATATCTTACTACAATTTAGGGAATTAGGTATGACAATGATCTTTTGCATGTATTCATAAATGTTAAGCAGTGTTTGGGAGGGTTAATATGTTCTACCTTGTCTTTGAAAACTTTTTTTCATTCCCATTTCTGTTTTCTTCTTAAGAATTTGTGTGACGAGTGATTGACAAAAGTGACTGTGCAATGGGAGAAAGAGGCTTTCATCAGTAGATATCTAAGGGAAGCAAGAGGATTTCATCAGGACATATCTATGATGGAAAGAAAGGTGGTACCTTTCTTTCCATCATACATCAAGATCACTAGTATACTACCATTTGCAAGAATATTTGCTGATGCTATCGAGGCGGTGTTAGGTGGGGCGGAAAACTGCTAGCTCGGGGGATACAAGGACTAATAGATTAACAGTAGCCACTGGCAGAGGTGCAAGAATCACTCTTGCACTGCATCTATTGGAATGAGGAGAAGCCTGAAAAACAAGATGCAGGATATTTCAGAGACTGCTGGTAGTCACTGCGGTACAAGTAAACACAGGGTTGTGTTAGGGTAGCTAAGAATAGAAATAGGTGCATGTATACTTGCGTGTACACCAATGCTAGGAGTTTGGTAAATAAATTTGATGAATTTGAGGTATTGCTCAAAGCATCAAAGGCAGATATTGTTGGGATATCAGAGACATGGTGTCACACAGATATAAGGAATGCAGAACTGGAACTTGGGGAGTACAACGTCTACAGAAAGGATAGACAGGATAGGAAGGGGGGAGGGGTTACGCTATTAGTTAAGAAATACATAAAATCCAAGGAAGTGAAGCCAGTCGACATCACTGGACAGTGCAGTGTTGAGTCAGTTTGGTGTGACATAAGCACTGGAAGATCAAAATTGACAGTAGGAGTGTGCTATAGGCCTAATGACTCTGATGAGTATAATAAGAAACTGTACAGGGAAATAGAGTGGCCAGTAAATCAGAGAGTATTATAATGGGGGATTTGAATTTCCCAGATACTGACTGGAATTTGTGGGTTGGTCACTCACACACTAGCAAGGCTTTTGTGGATTTATTCGATGATTGTTTTCTACATCAGCATGTTTGGGAAGCAACTAGAGGAAGTAATACTCTTGATTTGATTATCAGTAGTGATTCTTCATGCATTAAGAATCTGCAGATAAAGGAACCGCTAGGTGGCAGTGATCGCAGTGTGCTGAAATGGGATTTACTCAAAGAAGTAACTACCATCAGGGGTAAAGGGAAGGGTTATTGCTTTTGTAAAGGAGACTACAATGGTCTGAGACAGTATTTAAATTCTATACAGTGGGACCAACCGATGATGTTACCAACAGTAAATTCAAAATGGGAAGCATTCAAAGAACTTATCTTGGAAGCTACTAGGCTTTACATACCAACTAAGAAATATTGTTCAAGGTTTAAGCCTAAATGGATGTCAGATGAACTAATAAGACATATGACAGAGAAGAAAAATGCATGGGATACATATAAATTAACACGTGACACAGAAGCCTATGATAGATATAAGTTGATCTGTAACCAAGATACAAAGGAGGTTACGCAGGTGAAGGCAGATTACGAAAAATCTTTGGCAAGGGATGCAAAGAAAAACAACAAAGAGTTCTTTACTTATGTAAACTCTAGAAGGAAGGGGATGAATCAGATTGGTCCACTTGGTATCTATGGGTCAACTGTTGATGATCCTGCTCAGGTAGCTAATAAACTAAATGAATATTTTGCATCGACATTCACACATGAGGAATTATTCAGCTAGGGGAATGCCAGAGGTGTATTCAACTCTGGCAGTAAGCTAGATAATCTTGTAATAACTGAGAGTAAAGTGGAGGAGAAATTGTTGAAGATAAACACAAGAAAGGCACCCAGGGTGGATGGTATCTATCCAGTTATATTAAAGGAGGCAGCAAAGGAAGTAAGCAAATCCTCAGCTCAGCCATAATTATGAGAGCTTCCTTGGACTCAGGGGAGGTACCCATAGACTACAGATGTGCAAATGTGACTCCAATTCACAAAGGAGGATCAAAGGCTGACACGTAATTATAGACCTGTGAGTTTAACTTCTGTTCCAGGAAAATTAATGGAGGCACTGTTTAAAGAAGCACTGCAGGATCATCTAGACGACTTCAGTTATAGCTCGGACACAGCATGGTTTTGTTAAGGGGAAGCCTTGCCTGACCAATTTGATTGGATACTATGATGCAGTCACAAAAGATCTGGATGCAGGAAATAACTTTGATATTATATACTTGGATCTTAGAAAGGCTTTTGATACTGTTGCACATGGAAGACTGCTGCACAAATTGGAGCAGTGTGGCATTAGAGGCAAATTGCTGCTATGGATAAATGGGTAGTTGAGGAGAAGACAGAGTGGTAATCAATGGACACTGCTTATCGTGGACTAATGTTATTAGTGGAGTCCCTCAGTGATCAGTGTTGGGTCCATTGTTTTCTATATTTATAAATAATACTGATGATGGTATATCAAGGTTGACGATACAAAGGTTGACAGGGTTGTTAAGGACACTACTGACGCTATGCTGCTGCTGCAACAGGATCTGGAAAGGTTGAGCAGATGGGCTGAGAGGTGGCAAATGAAGTTTAACATTGACAAATGTAAAGTACTATATATGAGAAACAGCAACCCGAGAGCAATGTATCAACTCTGTGGTACAACAACCCGAGAGCAATGTATCAACTCTGTGGTACAACACTGACAGTGGTAGAGAATGAAAAGGACCTGGGGGTAATTGTGCAGGCACATATGAAGTTCTCCGAGCAGTGCAGACGGGCTGCAAGAGTAGCTCATGGTGTCTTGTCAATGATATACAGGAATTTTTTAGCAGGGATATGGAGGTGATTATTCCCTTGTATAAGGCAATGGTCAGGCCACACCTTGAGTACTGTATACAGGTCTGGAGGCCTCATTTCAAAAGGATGTAGAGCTGCTGGAACGAGTACAGAGAAGGGCAACAAGATTAGTGAATGGAACAAAGGGTTGCTCTTAAGAAGAAAGGCTTAAGTTTTGCGAATTACAGTGTCTGGAGACTAGGCACCAGTGAGGTGATCTGATAGAGGTGTATAGAGCCTTGAATGGTTTGAGCATGCTCAATGCTGATGGGATTCTTCCTCTTGCTCAGAATAATCACCTGAGAGTGCATAAATTCAAATAGAGGAAAGACAGATGTAGGATAGATGTGCGAAAATTTTCCTTTAGCCAGCAGGTAGTTGGTTAGTGGAATAGACTTCCATCACTTGTTGTGGAAGTTCATAGCCTAAATAAATTTAAGGCTCAGCTGGAAAGGCATTTTGAACGAACGCAGGGGTGAAGTTGAAGTTTTTTTTTTTTTTTTTTTTGGCTGATGCTGCATAAGCTTGCTTTCTTGAATCATATGCCTCTACTAATGCTAATGCTACCATGAGAGTTTACTTCTGGTTTCTTTAGAGGGGAAAACAAAATGGACTATAAGGAAAAGTAAGAAGAAAAAAGAAAATAACAGTACTCAAATTCCAGCTTGCTACCATGCCTGGGCAAAATTTAGAGTTGTTAGAAAGAGTACAAAGAAGGGAAACAAGATTGGAGAGGGGAACAAATGGGTGCTCTTACCAAGAAAGGCGTAAGTTCAGCAAATTGCAGTGCCGGAAGAGTAGGCACCTGTGAGGTGATCAGATTGAGGTATATAAGGCCTTGAATGGGTTGAGCAAGCTAAATGCTGATGGGATTCTTCCTCTTGCTCATATTAAGAACCTGAGGAGACACCGATTCAAATTGAGGAAAGCAGTTGTGGAATAGATATGTGGAAATTTGCCTTTAGTCAGCGGGTAGTTGATTGGTGGAACAGACTTCCATCTTTTGTTGTGGAAGTTGATAGCCTAAATAAATTTAAGGCTGAGCTGGACAGGCATTTGGAACAAATGGAGGGGTGAAATAGGAGGGTTTTTTTTTTTTTTCTTCTTTTTTTTTTGGCTGTTGCTTTCTTGCGTCGTATGCCTCTACTAATGCTAATGCTAAAACAAAAACTTTTAGAAAGAAAAGAAAAGTATGTAGTACATACTATGTTTGATTGAAGTATTTTAAAATGAATAATTAATAATTATTCATTTTACTTCATTCATTCTAATTTAAAGATTGCATATGTATTACTTTATATTTATGCATTAAGAATCTGCAGATAAAGGAACCACTAGGTGGCGGTGATCACAGTGTGCTGAAGTGGGATTTACTCAGAGGTAACTACCATCAAGGGTAAAGGGAAGAGTTTTTGCTTTCGTAAAAGCGACTGTGGTGGTCTGAGACAGTATTTAAATTCTATACGGTGGGACCAACTGATGATGTTACAACAGCAAATTAAAAATGGGAAGCATTCAAAGAATTAATCTTGGAAACTACTAGGCTTTACATACCAACTAAGAAATATTGTTCAAGGTTTAGGCCTAAATGGATGTCAGATGAATTATTGAGACATGTGGTAGTGAAGAAAAATGCATGGGATACATATAAATTAATGGGTGACATGGAAGCCTATGATAGATATAAGCTGGTCTGTAACCAAGTCACAAGGGAGATTAGGCAGGCAAAGGCAGATACCGTATTTCCCCATGTATAAGACGCACCTTAATTTTGGGGCCTGAAATTTGAAAAAAAAAAAAAAAAAAAAAAATGTATTACATAAAGTTATTGAACTCAAGTTTTATTCTTCATAAAATTCATACAACTCATCACTGTCAAAACTCCCATCCATTAGCTTGTCCTCATCTTTTTTTTTTTTTTTTTTATGAAACCCCCAAACACGAAAGGTATCAAAACCTATAGTACTTAGTACCATGCATGGGTTGAAGGAGAGGGGGATGCCGGAAACTTTGCTCTAGAGACTAAACATGGGTTTCACCACTTCAAGCCTCCAATAAGCAAAGTGGTGGTATTTCACCGGTTGATGAAAGTCATCTACCATCTGTGTCTGATGACGAATCACTGTCTTCCTCAGTTCCATTTATGGCATTTGAAATGCCACAATTCTTAAATGACTTGACAGTGACCTCAATCTTGATATTATCCCAGGATCTTTTCACCCAGGTACAAACTTCTCCTATAGTTGGTTTCTTCACTCTTCCTGCTGGTGTCAAATTGTCCCCAGAAGACTTCATCCATTGGTTCCATTCGTCTCATCTTCTTTGTATTTTTTTTTTGTGTGTGCTCTGAACTGATCAAGCACCAATAGGGCAGGTTTGCATAAGAGTCCACCTGGTCTCCTGCTCCAAACTTGCTCAAACCAGATCTTCATCCCATCTTGATCCATCCAACCCTTGTCATGAACGTGGACAATCACGTTCATGACAGAACAACTGTATAATGGCTCTTTTCATGTCCACTTGTCTTCACAGTTACAGTTTTCACCCCCTTCTTATAAACAGTTCTGTTACTTGGGACATCAAATTGAAGGGGGACTTTGTCTATATTTGCAATCTGTCCAACTCAAATTGATGTGTCTTCCGACATTGAATGACAAAACGATGAAATTCAAGGACCTTCTGCTCATAGCTTTCAGGCATCTTTTGGGCAAGTCTGGTGCATGTACGCATGCTTAGTCCATTCCGTTTCATGAACCTGAAGCACCAATTGTGTCCTCCTTTGAAATCAGTAACTTCTTTTTCATCAGCAATTCTTCTTGCATCATGCTGAACCATCTTTGTGGACACAGGAATTCCAATTGCCCTTTGCTCCTCAATCTATATCTTCAATTCCCTCTCTAAATCAGGCCATTTTGCTGACTTGCCTCTAATGGCCTTCTTCTGTCGTGGCGTTTCCAGTAGGGTTTCTTCTTCCTGTAACCAGTCTCTGATTGTTTTCTCAGTTGGAGGAGGACCAAACTTACGTTCAGCAGCACGATTTCCATTCACTTTTGCAAACTGCATCACTTTTAACTTGAATTCAGCACCATACGAAAATCTTTTCTGAGCCATTTCTGGGCAGAACGTGGCAAAACGTAACCTAATATACCAGAAACAAGTGCAAAACAATGAGCACAAAGAAAACAAGTGCAAAAAAGCGGGAAATGCAAGTAAAAAAAAATCTACAACTACTGTATAAGATGCACCCAGTTTTTAGACCCCAAATTTTTCGAAAAAAGGTGCGTCTTATACATGGGGAAATACGGTAATTAGAAATCGTTGGCAAAGGATGTAAAGAAAAACAGCAAAGAGTTCTTTACCTATGTAAACTCTAGAAGGAAAAGAATGAATCAGGTTGGTCCAGTGGATACTGATGGTTCAACTGTTGATGATCCTGCTCAGGTGGATAACAAACTAAATGAGTATTTTGCATCTACATTCACACATGAGGAGTTATTTAGGGAGGGGAATTCCAGAGGTGAATTGAACTCTGGCAGTGAGCTAGATTATTTTGTAATAACTGAGAGTGGAGGAGAAATTGTTGAAGATAAACATAAGGCACCTGGGGTGGATGGGATCTATCCAGTTATACTAAAGGAGGCAGCAAAGAAATTAAGCAAACCCTTAGCCATAATTATGAGAGCTTCCTTTGTACTCAGGGGAGGTACCCATTGACTGGAGATGGGCAAATGTGACCCCAATTCACAAAGGAGGATCAAAGGGCAACACAAGTAATTACAGACCTGTTAGTTTAACTTCTGTACCAGAAAAATTAATGGAGGCACTGGTTAAAGAAGGACTGCAGGATCATCTAGACAAGACTTCAGTTATAGCTTGGACACAGCATGGGTTTGTTAAGGGGAAGTCTTGTCTGACCAATTTGATTGGATACTATGATGTGGTCACAAAGGAACTGGATGCAGGGAATAACTTTGATATCATATATTTGGATCTTAGAAAGGCTTTTGATACTGTTGCACATGGAAGACTGCTGCACAAATTGGAGCAGTGTGGCATTGTAGGCAAATTGTTGCTAACTCAAACTCTAACCCAAATGATGGTTTCATTTGGGTTAGAGTTAGGCAAGAAAATAAGTATATTTAATAAAATAAACAGATATGCAAGTATGAATAAAGTTCATTTCAAAATAATATTCTATAACATACATAATAATTTAAAGAAAACAATGTTGTTGGCACTTCACAGAACACTAGTGCATCTGCTAAGAAAAGAACAGTAGTACTCATAAATTCCAAAATTTAAATGATAATCATGACCTCCTTTCTTTAGGGGGGGGGGATAAGGATCACAACCAACAGTTTGAGAACCTCCGGGTTATATCATGAGAAGGTGAGGGTGGGCAGTGAACATTGGGTTTAGACCACAAATTGGTATCCACCAACCTAATTCACATGGGAAGAGGAGGTCCTCCTAGTGGTTAGACCTTAGACTCTTTAATAACTTAATTATTGATATAATTATTAATTTTTCTCTTCATTTCTGATATAATGGCCACTTTTTATTATATTTCATTAAAGCAATAACCATCTGGACATCCTTTTTTTTTATCAGGCATTTTTAAGAATTAAATAAATGAAAAATGCATAAAAATCACAAAATACACCACACATTTGAGCAATTCAGAATGCATTCGTGTATTAATGGTTTGATTTTTTTTTACATTTTCACATAAGTAAGTGTATTTTTATTTTGCTTGTAATAGCACTGTGAGTGAAATACTTGTATTATTAAAAAATAAGTGCAACTTAGTTTATTGTATATAATATGGGTGGAAATTTATTAGTGAACTAAATGCAGATCAGTGCTAGTCAAGAACCACCTGAATATGAACTAGTTTTTATTTGATATATCATGACTTGGGTAACACAGTAATTCTCACCTTTAAATTGATGAAAACAACATTTACATTCCTCTTTTTGAAATCATTGATCATGTTCCTTATTCCCTAAAATTAATCAAAGTAATGGGATTATATTAAAATATGAATATAATTAAATAAAATAATAAATTATAATTTAAGTTTAAGATTTGCAGAATTTTTAACAACCAGCCTAAATCCCTCTTCACTCACTGGACCATATGAACAGAATGTATGATTATTAGATTATTAATATGGCCAGTGGAGGACATGAATTCATGTAACTGGCATAAGGTGAAACTTTTGTGGTTGCAAACAGAAGTTTCATCATATTTCATTCTTTCGCAAAGTTAACATTTATTTTGGTTAAAGAATTAAATTAATAATGAAAAAATACCAAAATAATATAATTTATGTTATGGTATAACTGTATACCTTCCTCAGGATGATTATTATTATTATTTTAAATCGTTAGGAAGGAAGGAAGGCAGATAGTTGCCTAGAATTTTAAACCAAATAAGTCAGTTATTTAATATGGAGAAGTATCATCTTATCTATCACTTCGATTTTAAATTAGGTTTCCATCCCATAATGTTTTTGGAATTAATTTCTTATTAGAAGAGAACTTTTAAGAAACAATGAAACATTAACAATGAAACTTTGTTAAAAATATATACATTAATGCATAAAAGTTTCTTTCAGCCTATGATATGTCTTTCAATGTAAGAGTTCAAAGAATATGGATAATCTAAAGTTAACATCATTTGGCTAATGGTTGGGCTTTTTTAGTAAGTTCAATTTGAAATACTATTAACTCTGGATTTTTTCCAGGATTACTTTTTGTTAATAACTTTTGTCCATGGATTTGAATATTCAAACCCAAGGACAAAGAGTAGACAAATGTCATCCATAGTTTTCATTGATTTTACACATAACAGAACCATTTACATCATAAAACAAAATTAATGTAGTATACACTTCAAAATAAACTACTTATTTGGTTATTATAGATCAGGAGTGGCCAACTTAATTTGTGATGCGATCTACTTTTTTCCTTCAAAATGTGCCGCAATCTACCAACTCAAAAATTTCATTGCACAAGGTGCACAAATCGAGGGATGACTGTATATTTAAAATTTGTTGTGATCAACCGAAATTATGTCCGCGATCGACTCATTGGCCACCCCTGTTATAGATAATATATATACCAGCCAATAGACAAAGATGTCAGTCAGCTAAAAAACAATTTTAAAAGACAGTAAGGTTTAATTCAAATGATGTTCATTGCACAGCATATCATAACCAAGCCAGGATATTTTCACACACATATTATAAAATTAGTACTACCGTATTCTGAAAAACTTTTACTGTTTTAGAAATAAAAGCAGCTCTCTCTCTCTCTCTCTCTCTCTCTCTCTCTCTCTCTCTCTCTCTCTCTCTCTCTCTCGTGCGTGCACACACACACAAATAAATAAATTCTGTAAAAATATACATTATACATTTCTCTTTAAAGTTATATTTGTGAAATTAATTAAACAAAGATGTACAGAAATTATCTTCTAACACAATAAAAAAAAAAGCATCAGGATTTTTAAATAATAATTGTAACATTTAAATACTGAAGTTTTTGATATAAATATCTTAAAAATTAATTTGAACTGAAAAATATCTAACCTACCACTGCCACTGTATAATCTGCTCCAGTTAAATGAACACCATCAAACAGAACAGAATACCTGACATAATCTTCAAGGTTATCTGCAATAAAATGATATTAAGAAAATCACCAAATTATCATTATCTAATATTAATTTCATGAAATCTAGTGCATCCCACCTAATACAATCACTTTGGGTTGTTTGTAATTGATAAGATTAAGCAGCTGATCACACCTGGCAGTTTAAAAATTATTCTATGCTTATTAACCAAATATGTACAGCTCAGGAATAAATCATAATTGTTACTATATATTAATTTATTCAAAAATACATTTTGTTATTTAAAATCAAAATGTCACGAAAAGCACATATTGGTCTTAAAAAAAAAAAAAAAAAAAAAAGGTGCAAAAGGAGTTTGTCTCATAGGATCCAAGCATGAAGGTTGCTCATTTTTATTATGCTTCCAAAAAGCCTTTTTTTTTTTTTTTACAAGTTTCTGCCACTCTAACCATGCCCAGTGGAAACTGTTTCCTTTTCACTGCTCAATATTGTCAAAAATAAAGTGTCACTGAAAAACAGATTCAAAAACTTTTAAACAATTAGTACAAATATTTTCTAGCACCCATTACTTCCATAATGATCTACCATCTTATCAATATATTTTTCTTGTATGCACACACACTTCATCACATTATAAACCATCATAAAAAAATATATAGATAATTTATTTCAAAGAATAACTAAAAAATAACAGGTTTCCTTATGGATTCCATGGACCCAAAGATTGTTCCAACTGTTTTCCAGCACCTGTGATGTCATAGATGTGGTGTTCAGTACCCTAAATTCTGCAGGTGTGCTTATTTATAGTAACATGAATGAAAAGTTGACTTGTCACTAAAAATAACACTATCAAAGTAGCTGCTGTAAAAAACCCTTTTAAAAACAGTTGACTGTTTACTGAAGTACTTGCACAATCTGAATTTTTTATGTACATGGTTTAAAAAGAGTTTGGAAACTTAAACAGGACATTTATTACTAATTCTGTGTAGAGCAGTACATACACAGAAATGGTATTCTGAAGAATACACAGTATGGTTTTGAAAAGGTAAACTTGCTTAACTAATATAATCCTATTCTGAAAGGATCACTTATGACTTGGATGTAGGATATAATTTTTGACTTTTTATTAATAGTTTAGTTCAACTTTAGCAAGGCATTTCACTTTGTCCCACAAAAGAGATTACTGCATGATTTGGAATATGTTAGCACCATGGATAAATCCTCGGAATGGATTTACCCATTAGCAGCCTCAAAATTATAAGCGGCGATTAGCATCCCCTTCATGTCACTCAATTCTTGCCAGCTTGGTTTTGGAAAGCAACTAAGGATGTGAAAAGCCAGTATAATGTACCTGTAAGCAAAATATATTCTATCATCAGTTTGACTATTTTCAGTTCAAAGACTCAAGTTTTTGGCTTTTTCTAAGGGGGAAGCCTTTGTCATTTTTTACTATATGGATTCTGCACATTTTTTTTTTTTTTTTTTGTTATCTGACTCAGACTATCTTTGACTTATATGACACCACAGGGACCACAGTTATCCACCCCTACTCCCACCCAGATAATCAAGAGTTTACCATATTTTGTGGATCCATATGCTTTAATTATAGCACTATGCCTTTCTGGCATGGAGTAAATAGATTTCTTCATGTAATCAGTCCCCAGTTCATAATACGAGATAGCATCATGCAGCAGAAAATGATGCAAGAAAGCAAGCTTATACAGCATTAGTCAAAAAAAAAAAACCCCGACACCTCCCATTTTACTTATTTATTCCCTCCAATAGTTTGTCCAGTTCTTTGAATTTACATAAGCCATCAACTTCTACAACAACAGCTGTTAGTTTGTTCCAGCAATCAACCACCTGCTGGCTATAGGCAAACTTCTTTACATCTATTCTGCAACCATCCTTGCTCAATTTGAATTTGTGCCCCCTTGTGTGTGGTCTGAGCAAGAGGAAGGATCCCATCAGCATTCAGCTTGCTCAATCCATTCATCACCTTGCAGGTACCCAGTCTCCAGACACTACAATTTGCAGAACTGAAGCCTTGCTTGGTAAGACCATCCCTTCATTCCCTTCACCAATCTCATTGCCCTTCTCTATACTCATTCCAGCAGCTCCACATCCTTTCTAAAAGAAGGCCTCAGACCTATATGCAGTATTCAAGATGCACCTGACCACTGCCTCATACAATGGTCAGGCCACAATAGATATTATCCTTCTTTCAATTTAAATTTCGGTGAAAGCTTTTTCTCATCTGTTTATTGGCCCATGATATAGAGAAGGGCAACAAGATTAGTGAATGGAACAAAGGGTTGCTCTTACAAAGAAAGGCTTAAGTTTTGAAAATTACAGTGTCTGGAGACTAGGCACCAGAAGAGGTGATCTGATAGAGGTGTATAAAGCCTTGAATGGTTTGAGCATGCTCAATGCTGATGGGATTCTGCCTGTTGTTCAGAATAATCACCTGAGAGGGCATAAATTCAAACTGAGGAAAGACAGATGTAGGATAGATGTGCGGAAATTTGCCTTTAGCAAGCGGGTAGTTGGTTGGTGGAACAGACTTCCATCCCTTGTTGTGGAAGTTGATAGCCTAAATAAATTTAAGGCTCAGCTGGACAGGTATTTCAAGCAAACAGAGGGGTGAAGTGGAAGTTTTTTTTTTTTTTTTTTTTGGCTGATGCTGCATAAGCTTGCTTTCTTGCATCATATGACTCTACTAATGCTAATGCTACTATGCCAACAATTCTCAATGGAATTTAAATCATGGCTATTTCTGGAAGATAATAAACATAAGATCTTTGATGTCCAGAAAAAAAAATCTCTCATCTGTCAGACTAAATTAAAAAAAAGTTGATAAAGCTCTAGATAAGGTTGCTATATTTGCACGCCTTAAGAGTAACTGCCATTAAACTCATTTGGGTTTTTCCTAATCTTGAGATATAACGGAAGGTCACTGGATACTAATGTGCTAGAATACACAATTTGGGAAGCATTGCTTTAAATGTTTTGACAAAAATTAGTTGACCCTATATAATCTGCTTGAAAATTTCACTGTGTGACATACTCTTCTGGTATCAAGAATAAAGGGTTATTTATTTATAAATGGAGGGAAATCTCCCTAGAAAAATTACAGTTTTGGTTTTCTTAAAACATATCTTTAATAAATGGCATAAGACTTTAAATGTTAATGTAGCACTCCGAATTCATACTTCTTCCTATAAACTTTCATCTGTCTACTTCTTGTTTCTAATTCAAATTTATGCTATTTATCATACATCCCTTAACATTTGTGTTTAAAAAGTTGGGATGAAAAGTTCTGCTAGCCCTACACCAGTATTGCTTGCTATCTAACCTCCATGAATCAGAATGAAGCAGTATGCTAAGTCTTTGCCTTAAGTACTGCTTGCTATCTGGTTCAAGGTAAAAGCACCCTTTAAATTTTAGAATATTCTGAGAACATTGCAAAGCCCACAGTTTTTGACCAGTTAACATGATTTTTAGCCAAGTGGAGGTGTTTTGAATAGTTATTTTCATCAGTAACAGCTTTCCTGTTAACAAAAAATTGACTACACTCTATTAATCTACAATGTACAGTTCTCACATTTAACTTTACACATGTATTTTCTTCCTGTGTAAAGTTAACACAAGTTAAAATACCTGTGTAAAAATCACATGGTGATTTCATTGTTTATGAACAAACTAACCATAGATGATGCAATAAATCTTTATTATTATGAACTACTTTTATTAAAGAATGCAAATTTTCAAAAATTGATGGAATTTATGGATCCAGATGTTTACTTAACTGATCAGATTAAAAGTTAATCAAGTAAAGATCTCCACAATACAGTAGTTCTATTTATTAAGAACAAATAGATTCTCAAAATTTACAGAGGCTTGAGGTGAAGTGTTTTTATTTCAAGGTATTCAGATCAAAGATAACCTGTGTAAAAATACCGTACAAAATTATGTTAGAGTTAAAATTTGTTTATTCATATTTTTTCCATTTTAACATTGTTGCCTCCTGTAATACAAAATATTAATAATAATAAAACCATTCTACTCAAATCACACTGACTGTGAAATCTGATCTATTTTTTTTTAATAATAAATATCATCATAAATATTACTTACCTGGTAAAAATTTATTAACTTTCTCACTTAGATATTCAGCAGATGGGAAAAAAACTGTTCTATCTGGCTTAACAAAAAGGTAGCAGATGTCATTCAAAGTCTGTAAGATAATAAATGATATTGTTTATTGTGGTAAGTATTAAAAGTGAGTAATGCAATTATAAAAAAACGTTCTTATCATTGGCAATATGTAATTTGGCCTTGACAGGATGCTGGATATTCTTCTGTGAATATACTGGGAGAAATGTCTACAGAACCAATCCTGAATTGGTTACACACCGATATGAGAGTTATCCCAAATATCATTGTTTAATGACATTTATTAGACTTCTGTAACAAAGTAACAGAAGAGCACATTCTAATAAATTTATTGATATACCCAAATTACATAACTGTACTCCTAAATGATTCCAAACTCTCCTCTGTGCACACTAACTTATATTCAGCATTCATCTTATTGTACTAAAATGGGAATGATACTTTAAGCAGTTTATAAGTGGGTTGCCTTTCAATGTAATAATCTATTTCCACTTATCCACGTATGAATTCAATCATATTATTTATTAAGTAGCTTTTGGCTAAATAGCACAATAGCTTGGAATGTTGTTCTTTAACAATGTGGAAACAATTTTGACTAGAGGTTAAATTTGCAAGTGTAAGTGTATAGAAGGAACTTATATGGACTTTTATTTCCTCACCTAGACTGGCTAATTTGTCTTGGAAGAATTTTTGTTTAGGAAAAAATCTCTATTCTACTTAAAATACATACTGTACATGGAAAAAGGTAGTTTGAATTACAGAGAATCCAAATTAGTGAAGTCAAAATGAGTTAAGTTTTACTGTATAATTAATCTAACCTTTACTTTTTTTTTACTGACATCAGACATTATTATCCTTATGTTTTTTTATTAAACAACCCATTAAAATTTTCAATAAATTTGTTTCACCTATGAACTAGGGCTTACAATACTGGTCAAAATCTTAATACCAGTATTTCAGTATTTTTAATTTATGAAACTGGAATACCGGTATTCCAAAAACAAACATTTTTCTCAATAAATTTTGATGACAATTAGTTAAGGAAAAAACAAGTACTGTAATTACTTGAATTCATGTTTTAAATAAACTTTTATTGCAATAATAAATATTCTGAAAAAAATCATTAAAATAAAGTTATTCTAAAAACAAAAAAATACATAGTTACTGCAAAGTTTAGTTATGTTTAAACATCCACACTACCTGTCCAAATAAAGTGAGCTCTTAAGAAACATAAGCAATCAATGGCATGATCGTTTAAAATGGATCTAATTTTGGTACATACAGTATTTGATTAGCAGCAGAAAATGCCCTTTTGGATTCTATTTTAGTACTGAGATAATTGTAGACTATCTCAGTCGATATTTTCCAGACTTTAAACTTTTTTAGCAAAAATAATTAAAAGTATTTCATTAAGTTCAAGTTTGACTCAAGTTTCATAAATTAAGTTTCATTAAGTTCAAGTCCAACTCAAGTTCATCTTTTAAAATATCACTGGACTCGGGCAATTTCTGATTTTGGAAAGAATTTGCGGAACACTGATATTCTGTTCCATGTTGGTCTTCCATGGTTGAATTATGTTCATCATTTTCTGAAGGAGAAAGATGTTTTATTCAGCAAAGTATAATTTTCACTATAGTATCTTTACAGTCTCTGGGAGAGAGCAAAGAGTGTAGTTAAGGAATTCTTCACATATATAAATGCAAAGAACAGAAGGACAAATCAGATTGGACCCTTATGTAATGAACATGGGATAGTATTAGATACCATAGCTGAAGTTTCAGATGAACTCAACAGTAACTTTGCATCAATATTTACATTTAAAAAACCCTTGGTGTCAATGAGATATTATGGAAGTGAAGGTGAAAAAAATGTAATTAATGATGTTGAAATTTCAAATGATTATTTAATGAGAACTTTCACACCTACTGGCAAGTAAGGCTCCTGTGGTTGATGGCATATACCCTATAATCTCAAAGGAGGTGGCAAGTGAGTGCATTGAACCATTAAGGCTAGTTATGAGAGCGTCACTGAACTCAGGAGAGATTCCATTGGATTGGTGTAAATTGGAACATAAAAGCGATTCTAGGAGTGTAACGGGAGATTACCGACTGGCCAGTCTAACTTCAGTAGTAGGGATATTTCATTGAGGCAATGATCAAAGGTGGAATTCAGGATCATTTAGATGGAAATGGAATTCTGTAGGATACACAGCATGGTTTTTTAAAGGGAAAATAATGTTTAAATCTGGTTAGCCATTTTGACAGGTCACTTGTGAGCTGTATTTCAGGAATAATTTCAACATTATTTATTTGGATTTCAGCAAAGCATTTGACTCAGTCCCACATGAGTGGTTACTTTATAAGTTGGAGCAGGCTGGAATCATAGGGAAAATCCTTAGACGGATAGCACAATGGCTTGAGGGCACCAGGCAGTAGAGAACCATTTCGATAAATGGTTATTCCTCAGTTTGGGTTAATGTGGGGTTCCCCAAGGATCAGTATTGGGACCACTGTTATTTTTGATTATCTTAAATGACAGCTATGAAGGGATGGAGGGCATGAGGTTTAAACTTACAGATGATGTAAAGATCAGTAGAGTAGTTAATGATCGTCGTGTGACCTAGATAGACTTATGGGATGGTCAGAAAAGTGGCAGCTATGCTTTAATTCAGCAAAATGCAAGGTCTTGAACCTGGGAAACAGCAACCCCAAAATAACTTATACACTTGGTGGAGTTGAACTAAAGTCAGTAGTGGATGAACGGGACCTGGGAGTTACGATATGGACAGACATGAAGTTGTCCAAGAATTGTGGACAGGTTGCAATGTTGCATGGTGTCCTATTGTTGATTTATCGAACATTTGCTAGTAGAGATAACGTCATAATCACATAAAGATGATTATATAATCTTTATGTGATTAAATTATAAACAATTATTTTTTTTTTAATTAGTACCGAAAAACCGGTATTTTTTGTATCAATACCAGTATTTCAATACCAGAAAAAAATGACCGGGATCCCGGTATTGTAAGCCCTGCTATGAATTAGCTTCCCTTCCATTTACTTTCTCTATCAATTCAGTTTTTCCACTTTCTCACAATTATCAATTTAATTAAATTCAATTTTCACTTTCTCACTAAGGCAATTTACCAAAAACGTCATGTAAACATAACAAGAACATGTATTTATATTTGTTGATCTTGAGAAAGCATGCAACAAGTACCTAGAAAAATCTGACATCGGATATAATCTTTTAAAGAGAATAAAAAGTCAAATTAATAAATGTATATTTTTCAGGTGCATTAGATTTTTATTTCTTGAATTAACTGAATTTTCTTTTTCTTTTTCTTTGATTAATAGATTATGTAATTAACAGAATAAATTGCAAAGTGATTAACTAAAATATATAAAAGTAATTGTTTTTACTTTATAGCACATGCCTTCCAATGTAATATTCACTCCACATTTTTTAATCAGCGCATAAAAATGCTTTGAATGCAGAAACAGAAACTGTAAAATTAGCCATGTAATAGTAGTAGTAATAGAGGCATGTGATGCAAGAAAGCAAGGCACCAGCCAAAAAAAAAAAAAAAAAAAAAAAAATTCAAGCAACCATTCCCTCTAAAAGTCTGTCTAGTTTCTCTTTGAATTTATTTAAGCTATCAAATTCCACAATGACAGATGGAAGTTTGTTCCAGCAATTAATCACCCGCTGGCTAAAGGCAAATTTCTGTACATCTGTTCTACAACTGTCTTTCCTCATTTGAATTTATGCCCCCTTAGGTTCACAATCTGAGCAAGAGAAAGAATCCCATCAGAATTCAGCACATTCAACCCATTCAAGGCCTTAAACACCTCAATCAGATCAGCTCGCAGGTACCTAGTCTCCAGCCACTGCAATTTGCAGAATTAAGACTTTCTTGGTAAGAGGACCCCTTTGTTCCCCTCATGAATCTTGTTGCCCTTCTCTGTACACACTCAAGCAAATCTACATGCTTCCTAAAATGAGGCCTCCAGACCTGTACACAGTACTCAAGCCGTGGCCTAACCATTGCCTTATACAAAGGGATAATCACCTCCTTTTTCCTGCTAGCAAAATTCCTGTATATCATTGACAATACCCCATGACCTGCTTTTTGCAGCCTGTCTGCGTTGCTCAGAAAACTTCATATCTGACTGCACAATTACTCCTAGGTCTTTTTCATTTTCTACCACCCTAAGTGTAGTACCACACAGTTGGTGCATATCTCTGGGGTTGCTTCTACCCATATGCAATACTTTGCATTTGTCAATGTTAAACTTCAGTTGCCACTTCTCAGCCCATCTGCCCAAATTTTCTAGATTCTGTTGCAGTAGCACACTGCGATTATTGTCATTAACAACCCTGCCAACCTTGTATCATTTGCAAACTTCGACATTAATCCTGATATACCTTCATCAATATCATTGATAAATATACAAAACAACAGTGGGCCCAACACCGAACACTTACCTTTATTGTTTTTTTCATTTCCCTCTTGGACATTCGTCCAAGAGGGAAATGAAAAAAAACAATAAAGATAAGTGTAGGAAGCCAGTTATATTCATTTGGACATAAGAGAAATTAGATGTTTATAACACAGCTTCTAAAACTATTTTAATTATGGAACTAAGAGCTGGATAAGAAATAGGAAACTGATCTGAGTAGAATTAACAGTCAGAAATAACAAGACTATATTATAAATAAGGAAATCTTGAGGTAACATATATAACATAATGAAAATTAAGAAAAGGTAAAATGATATTAGAATATAAAAAGGATGGAACACACAGGTCAGTAAGTATAAGCAAAAATGGATAGTAACAGGTTCAGATGCAGATCAAGAGGAAGATGGGCTGATAATGCCACACAAGCATTAAAAGAAAGGGCTGAACTCTGCTAGAACTAAAGATCAAACAGGACATTGAACAGTAAGAAGGAAAATAGAGAATGGAAGATTAATAGTTTAGAATTAATCTCTATTAACCTGTAAATGAATGGGTAAGACTTGGATTGACTAACAAAGTTTAGGAATATTTCTGCAAGTAATAGTTGTTTTGAACACTTCTTTGCTTCAAGGAGTCTGGGACACTACAGAAAGCAAATCCAAGCCTGTTTGTGAAAAGTTACACAAATGAAGGTACGAAAATAGGGATTACAGTCACTGAATTTATATGCATTTGTTGCTTATTGATACTTTCTTCAGAATGTTCTTGTGAGGTACTGAAGGGCACGGCACAATTTTAAAGATTATTACTTTTTTTAAATTTTAAGATTTATACATCTCCATGCCATTTCTGTTAAATTAAATACGTTATGATAACTATATGTACATAGAAACACATTTAAAAAAATGCAGTCCACTGATGAGTGCATATTCTATTACTGTGTTTTAAAAAAACTTTTAAAGATTTAAAATGACTTCAAGGAATGAAAAATAGTGTATTTTTGGAAGACTGAAAAATATATTCAATTTAAAATTGTCTGCTATCGGATGAAAGACCAATAAGTTCTAAAACAGTCTATCATAAAGTGTTTGATTTTTTAAATAATGGTAGATTAACAATGCCATTAGTTTAAAAGTTCAATATCAATGCAGCTCATGAAAGCATAAAATTTGTTCTGCTATGATCATTAAGACCAATGCTTTTACTACAGAGTTAAAACCTTTCTGGCTTCAAAAAACACAATAAACAAGAATAGCCTGCTTAATAATTTTACAAACTGGGGTTACTTCTACCCATATGCCTTTTAAAAAAGTGCATATAAATGTTTCCAGTAAATCTATATGAATTTATATAATACTTGCCTTTCTTTCTTCTAAAATCAGTTTTGGTCTAGCATGTTGATAGAGCAGCATCAAAACTGATAATCCTGCACCAATTAAAATACCATACTGAAATAAAATAAAAACAATCATATACATACATATATTTTTTTTATGTAGATGTATGCAAGTCTTAAGTGTATATTCAAACTAAAAAAAAAAAAAGATAAAAATAACATGCACAACAAAAGATTTATACTATTATTATGGATATAATTCCTTAATGGAAATGTTTCACTCACCTCAAGTCCAAGAATAAAGGAGAGCAAAAATGTTAAGAAGCATGGCACAAGGTCCCATTCTGAATTTAAAAAGATTGAAAAAAAAAAAAAAAAAAAGGGAAATAAATGAAAAATTTTATTTAAATGCTGAGAAAAATTCTACATTTTAATGAAACTTTAATATTTAAATTAATACAGTAAATAGCAAAAGAAAATTTGAAAACTATATGCATCTCTGCTTTCAATTTCTATCCTAAAGGATACTTTTGACAGAAGTTAAAATATAGCTGAATTTTGGCTGCCTAAAAGGATCAAAGTGACTGAAGCTGAAGGCAAAAGTTCTCCAAACAGTTTATCCACCTGCTTAACTAAGTGTCCTCTGTGGAAACACAATACCTCCTCGGGTGCCACTTGTTTGGAGAGGTCTGGGTTCAACTAGAACAATTTCTGAAATCCCCTTTAATTGATGTTATAGCTGCCTGATATCAGATGGAGAGAGTATAGTTTTTCTCCACAAGGTCTTTGAATTCAGGAGAGGTCCCCATGGACTGGAGATGTGAAAACTGCTCCCCAATTCACAAAGGGAAATTAAAAGAGGAAATGAGTAATTACAAAGCTATTAGCTTAATTTCTGTTCAAGGAAAATAATGAAGTCACTGGCTAAAGAAGTAATGGAGGAACATCTAAACAGGAATGCACTTATACTGCAGTCACAGCAGTGATTTGTTAATGGGTGAACTCCTCTGACCAATTTTGAGTGGATATTATGATGTAGTAACAAAGGAACTGGATGCAAAAAATAATTCTGATATCATATACTTAGATTTCAGGAAAGAGTTTCATATTGTTACACATAAAAGACTGCTGTACAAATTGGAGTGGTGTGGCATTAATGGCAAGTTACTGCTCTGGATAGAGTGAAAGAAGACAGAGCTTGGTTATTAATGGTGGAGTCCTCCAGAATTCATTGCTGGGCCCATTGTTGTTATTTATTACTGATATTGAGGAAATTATATCAGGCTTAATGCCTAAGATTTTAAAAGATAATAGCATTAGAATTAGTAGAGGCATACAATGCAAGAAAGCAAGCTTATGCAGCATCAGCTAATAAAAAATAAAAAAAATCCCATTTCACTCCTCCATTCATTCCAAATGCCTGTCTAGCTCAGCCTTAAATTTATTTAGGCTATTAGATTCCACAACAAAAGAGGGAAGCCCGTTCCACCAATCAACTACTCGCTGGCTAAAGGTATATTTCCACACATCTGTTCTACAACTATCTTTCCTCAATTTGAAACTGTGCCCCCTCAGGTTCTTAGTCTGAGCAAGAGGAAGAATTCTATCAGCATTCAGCTTGCTCAACCCATTCAAGGCCTTATACACCTCAATCAGATCATCTCGCAGGTGCCTACTCTCCAGGCGCTGCAATTTGCAGAACTTAAGCCTTTCTTGGTAAGAGCACTCCTTTGTTCCCCTCACCAATCTTGTTGCCCTTCTTTGTACTCGGTTCTAGCAACTGTACATTCTTTCTAAAATGAGGCCTCCAGACCTGTACATAGTACTCTATATAATATAAAGGTTGGCAGGGTGGTTAATAACAGTAATCAGAGTAAGCTGCTGCTGCAACAAGATCTAAGAAAAAAATTAAGCAGATGGGCTGAAAAATGGTGTCTAACATTAACAAATGCAAGGTAATGCATATGTATAGCAGTAATTCCAGAGATTAACGTAACAAATGAGTGATACTACACTCAGGGTATGGAAAATGAAAGACTTGCAATCAGATATGAAGTTCTATGAGCAAATGCTGAGAGGCTGCCAGGACAGCTCATAGGGGTTTTGTCTATGATATACAGGACCTTTGCTAGCAAAGATAAGGAAGTGATTATCTCATTGTATAAGGCAATGATCAGGCTGCATTTTGAGTACTGCATACAGGTCTGGAGGCCTCATTTCAGTAAGAATGTAGATCTGCTGAAATAGGTGCAGAGAACAGCAATGAGATTTGTGAAGGAAATGAAAGGGTGGTCTTACCAAGGCAGGCTTCAGTTCTGCAAACTGCAGCATCTGAGACTAGGCATCTGCACGTAATGTTGAGGTACTTAAGGCTTTGAATGGATCAAAGCAAGAAGAATTGAAGAATGTCATGATGATGGCATTCTTCCTCATGCTCAGACCACACACATAATATGGCATAAATTCAAATTGAAGCACGATGTTTGCAGAATAAATGTGCAGAGATTTGCTTTCAGCCAGTGGATAGTTCATTGTTAGAACAAATTTCTAACTGGTGTTTTGGAAGTGAGCAGTTTGAATAAATTCAAGGAAGAACTAGGTAAATTATTGGAGGGTGCGGATAGGTGATATGAGAGTTGTCTTTTTTTGACTAATTCTTTATAAGTTTGCTTTCTTGGATAATTAGCAGAGGGCATATGATACAAGAAAGCAAGCTTATACAGCATCAACCAAAAAAAAAAAATTCCCATTTCACCCATCTATTCACTTCAAAAGTGTCTAGTTCTGCCTTGAATTTATTTAAGCTGTCAATTTCCATGACAAAAGATGAAAGCTTTTTCCAGCCATCATCACCTGCTGGCTAAAGGCAAATTTCTGCACATCAGTTCTATAACTGTCTTTCCTCAACTTGAGTTTATATTCCCTCAGGTACGTAATTTGAGCAAGAGGAAGAATCCCATCAGCAATGAGCTTGCTCAAACCATTCAAGGCCTTAATATACCTCAATCAGATCACTTCACAGGTGCCTAGTCTCCAGATGCCGCAATTTGCAGAACTTAAGCCTTTCTTGGTAAGAGCACCCCTTTGTTTCTCTCACTAGTCTTGTTGCTCTTCTCTGTACTCATTCTAGCAACTCTACATCCTTCCTAAAATGAGGCCTCCAAACCCGCATACAGTACTCAAGGTGTGCCCTGACCATTGCCTAATACAAGGGGATAATCACTTCCTTATTCCTGCTAGAAAAATTCCTGTATATCATTGACAAGATTCCATGACCTGCTCTGTCAGCCTGTCTGTGCTGCTCAGAAAACTTCATATTTTATTTATTTTATTTTTTTTGTTACTGTTGGTTGTTGGCGTGCATCGGCTTCTGTGGCAATAATGCACCTCCCAAAGTTTTTGCATCATACTGTGATCCAAGCCCGAGGCAAGATTCGAAATGGCTGAAACTACCAGCTGAAGATCAGTGAAGAGATTGAAACCAAGGCAGAGGGAGAGACCTACAAATATCTGGGGTTGATGAAGACTCAGCAGTTGGAAAGAACACAAGGAGATGAAGGCTCACCTGACTGAGAAATACCACCAGAGACTTAGAAGACTGCTAAAATAAAAGCTGAATGGTGAGAACATGGTGGCAGCCATAAACACTTATGCAATATTAACACTCCTTTGGGATCACAGACTGGACCAACACCACTCAAAGTCTGCCACTGAGAGACTGACCACAGCCCAGAAAGGAGGGAGGGGACTGACTGACCTAATGCACATTAGAAGAAGGCAATTAAGAACCTGTATTTGCCTGGAATTACTTCCAGGCAAATACAGCACCAATATACCAAGCTAGTTATTGTTAGTTATTTGGTTTTTAGGAGCATTAGCAACTAAGGCCATATTGCTCCGGGATATGCGGTGGTCATTCCCTGACCTTTCCGCATCCTCCATATTTGGTGGCGACGGGCTCGAACCCCGGTCTAATCAAGAAGCGTGTGCTACGCACTGCTGCTCCTTCCCACCTGGCTACAGAGGCGCCAATATACCAAGCATTAATAGACACACAGCACACAATGCTCAATCTTAACAAGGAGACCCCCCCCACACAAAACAGACAGAAAGATGGGGAGAAGAAGATACTCGCAGCAAACACTATAGTGACTCCATCAAGACTACATAGATAAGATGGCTTCCAAAGCACACTTACAAATGGGAGGTTCTTTCCTGAGACCAAAGGATTCTGGAATGACAGATGACATATCAACGGTGCAACCTGGCCCCAGAAACAATCCAGCACATCATCACAGGATGATCACCCGGGCAGAGTACACTCTCAGACACAACCAGGTTGCTAGGATAATACAACAGAAGCTAGTACAAAAATACCAGTTAATCAAAGAAAATATACCACATTACAAGTACAAACCTCAGGCCATACTAGAGACCACTACTCACAAACTATACTGAGATCTTGCCACAATAACAGATAAGACTATCCCACACAACAGACCAGACATAACCCTCGTTGAGTACACAGACCTGAGACAGAAGTCAAAGATATGTAGCATATGGAACAAGTGTGTGTGTGTGTGTGTGTGTGTGTGTGTGTGTGTGTGTGTGTGTGTGTGTGTGTGTGTGTGTGTGTGTGTGTGTTATGGGGGTTTAATGGTGCATGAGCTGCTGGGTCTATAATGCACCTTATGGAACAAGTAATGACTATCCTTATCACCGTGTCAAGCACTGGCATAGTGCCAAAGAGCCTCCATAAGAACTTAGCATCAACAGGCCTCCCAGAAAACACATGTAATAGAATTCCTCAAACAACAGTAATAATAATAATAGGACACAACCAACCATTCAATGCACTTGGTACCAGTAGCCATCAAAGGGCAGGAAAAATCACAAAAAGAAGAAAAAGTTTTTATAATAATAAAAATCTCAGAGAACACTTACATGGAATTCCATTCCATTTATTTATATACACAATTATTACATTTATATACAAAATATATATACAATTTTATATACATTAACATTCTCATTATACGTACATAAAATACTATATTATATATGACCTCGTACGTGCATCCCAGTATCAAGGGTGGACCCTAGGCAAAAACCCATCACCACCTAGTTCATCTGTACAGCTGGAGAACCTCTACGAAGTTGGCCTAAAAACATGTGTGCGGTATTATACCACCGCAAATACAAGGCAGCTGCTACCTGATGCCCTTCTCTAGGCATGGGTTTACATTATCTGTTTGTGCCGAATGCACAAGTCCCGCACCCACCAGAGGTAGTGCAATACTGTTGGTTCCTATCTCACTTCCAGATTACCCTGACCTTGGAGCGAGCAAATAATTAAATAAAATGAAATAAGAAATGAATGAAAAGTGAATCACTAGAGGAGAAAATTCCGCAAATTATCCTGACTACCACCAAGAAATAGTAAATATTATATAAACAGTATTTTATTCTTATCATTTTATTTTATTTATTTTTTTGGCTGGTGCAGCATAAGCTACAGGCTTCCTTGCACCATGTGGCCATTAAAAAAAAAAAAAAAAAAAAACAGATATATACAACACTTGTCCTTGATTTAAATGTGCTCAGAGTCTCAGAATTCCTGAGAATCCGGAACACAATATATAATTAGTTTACTATTTGTAAATAATAAGAGGAGTTTTAAGAATGGCTAAAGGCAAATTAACAGCATGAAAGGCTAATTCTGAACGAGAAGCATGAACTGAAGCCGCATGTTGATTAACACGAATATTCAAAGGAAAACGAGTCAAACCCTGGTAAGACGAGTCACAATCAATGCAAGAAATGTTGTACACCAGGTCATTAATTTGTGTTGCAAATGAGGAAAAGACTGAGTGATTGTTCAGTATAGTATGTAATTTCCGTATTGGCCTGGCCACAATTTTAAATTCGGTATCTTTAAAGAATCTGTTAAGCTGTTTGTGCCACTGTTAATCAAAGAAAACTCTGTTTATTGTAGCAAGGGGATAACTCCTGTTTAAGAATCTGCTGGTTAATATTTGTATTTCTGAGCCCAAAGCAGATTCCGTCATTGAATATTTGTAGGCATTTAGAAATTGATTAAAGAAATCTATCTTTTGTAGGTGAATGGGTGATAGGTGTTATAATGTAGAAGCGTACTGGTGTTTGTAGGTTTTCGATGGATGTTAAATTGGATTTTATGCGAGTCCTGAGTAAGCGTGAAATTTAGAAAATTTAATGACTTTGCATCCGTATCCTCCCTTTCCAATGTAAATTTGAGTCTAGAATGAATATTATTAAACAAATCTAAAATGTCTTGGATAGTACTACTATCAGTAATAACTAGAACATCGTCTAAATACCTCCCATAGTATACGATACAGGGTCGAAAAGGCGTCAAATGTATATGCTCAATCGATGAGAGATAGATCTCTGATATTAAGCCGATCAGGCTCAATCCCATTGGCAAACCAAAAATTTACTGCAATAATTACACTCAAACACCAATCAAGCGATTAAAAATTTTACTACAAAATACAAAAATAAAATACTATGATACAAATATCGGGAGACTAAACTATTACAATAAAATAAGTTATGATAAAACAATTAAAAAACAATGTTAAAATTTACTAAACTACCGAAGCTTTCGGAGACTGCTGTCTCCTCCTTCAATAGTTGAAGAAGGAGACAGCAGGAGACAAACAGTTCAACAGTTGAAGAAGGAGACAGCAGTCTCCGAAAGCTTCGGTAGTTTAGTAAATTTTAACATTGTTTTTTAATTGTTTTATCATAACTTATTTTATTGTAATAGTTTAGTCTCCCGACATTTGTATCATAGTATTTTATTTTTGTATTTTATAGTAAAATTTTAAATCGCTTGGCTGGTGTTTGAGTGTATTATTGCAGTATGGAATTTTCCAGGTCCATAGGCCTGTTTGAAGATAAACCAAAAATTTGTTTGTACACTTTGTCTCGAAAGGGGATAAACTGTAAATTGAGGCCAACTATATCACCCTTCGAGACAAAGTATACAAACAATTTTTTTGTACACTACGTACAAAATACTACACCAACAAACAATAGTAATATCAAAAAATACTTTATTTCTGTCCCATATGTTGAACAGTGGCACAAACAGCTTAACAGATTCTTTAAAGATACCGAATTTAAAATTGTGGCCAGGCCAATATGGAAATTACACACTATACTGAACAATCGCTCTGTCTTTTCCTCATTTGCAACACAAATTAATGACCGGGTATACAACATTTCTTGCATTGATTGTGACTCATCTTACCAGGGTTCGACTCTTTTTCCTTTGAATATTCGTGTTAATTTTCCTTTGAATATTCGTGTTAACACTGCGGTACAATTAAACACATGGGTTGTGTTAGGGTAGCTAAGAATAGAAACAGCATGTATACTTGCGTGTACACCAATGCTAGGAGTTTAGTAAATAAATTCGATGAATTTGAGGTATTGCTCAAAACATCAAAGGCAGATATTGTTGGGATATCAGAGATGTGGTGTCACACAGATATAAGGAATGCAGAACTGGAACTTGGGGAGTACAACGTCTACAGAAAGGATAGACAGGATAGGAAGGGAGGAGGGGTTATGCTATTAGTTAAGAAACACATAAAATCCAAGGAAGTGAAGCCAGTTGACATCGATGAACAGGGCAGTGTCGAGTCAGTTTGGTGTGACATAAGCATTGGGAGATCAAAATAGAGAGTAGGAGTGTGTTATAGGCCTAATGACTCTGATGAGTATAATAAGAAACTGTACAGGGAAATAGAGTGGGCCAGTAAATCAGAGAGTCTTGTAATGGGGGATTTTAATTTCCCAGATATTGACTGAAATTTGTGGGCTGGTCACACACACTAGCAAGGCTTTTGTGGATTTATTGGATGATTGTTTTCTACATCAGCATGTTCGGGAGGCAACTAGAGGGAGTAATACTCTTGATTTGATTATCAGTAGTGATTCTTCATGCATTAAGAATCTGCAGGTAAATGAACCACTAGGTGGCAGTGATCACAATGTGCTGAAGTGGGATTTACTCAAAGAGGTAACTACCATCAGGGGTAAAGGGAAGGGTTATTGCTTTCGTAAAGGCAACTACAATGGTCTGAGACAGTATTTAAATTCTATACAGTGGGACCAACTGATGTTGTTACCAACATCAAATTCAAAATGGGAAGCATTCAAAGAACTCACCTTGGAAGCTACTAGGCTTTACATACCAACTAAGAAATATTATTCAAGGTTTAGGCCTAAATGGATTTCAGATGAACTAATACGACATATGGCAGAGAAGAAAAATGCATGGGATACATATAAATTAACACGAGACACAGAAGCCTATGATAGATACAAGCTCATCTGTATCCCAGTTACAAAAGAGGTTAGGCAGGCGAAGGCAGATTACAAGAAATCTTTGGCAAGGGATGCAAAGAAAAACAGCAAAGAGTTCTTTACTCATGTAAACTCTAGAAGGAAGGGGATGAATCAGATCGGTCCACTTGATATCGATGGGTCAACTGTTGATGATCCTGCTCAGGTAGCTAACAAACTAAATGAATATTTTGCCTCGACATTCACACATGAGCAGTTATTCATGTGTGAATAACTGCTCATGTGCGCTTCCTTGGACTCAGGGGAGGTACCCATGGACTGGAGATGTGCAAATGTGACCCCAATTCACAAAGGAGGATCAAAGGCTGACAAGTAATTATAGACCTCTGAGTTTAACGTCTGTTCCAGGAAAATTAATGGAGACAGTGGTTAAAGAAGCACTGCAGGATCATCTAGACAAGACTTCAGTTATAGCTCGGACACAGCATGGTTTGTTAAGGGGAAGTCTTGCCTGACCAATTTGATTGGATACTATGATGCAGTCATAAAAGAACTGGATGCAGGGAATAACTTTGATATTATTAGCATTTAGCATTAGCATTAGCATTAGTAGAGGCATTTGATGCAAGAAAGCAAGCTTATGTAGCATCAGCCAAAAAAAAAAAAAAAAAAACCACTTCCACTTCACCCCCCTGTTCGTTCAAAATACATGTCCAGCTGAGCCTTAAACTTATTTAGGCTATCAACCTCCACCACAAGGGATGGAAGTCTGTTCCACCATCCAACCACCCGCTGGCTAAAGGCAAATTTCCGCACGTCTATCCTACATCTGTCTTTCCTCAATTTGAATTTATGCCCTCTCAGGTGATTTTTCTGAGCTAGAGGAAGAATCCCATCAGCATTGAGCATGCTTAAACCATTCAAGGCTTTATACACCTCTATCGATCACCTCGCTGGTGCCTAGTCTCCAGACACTGTAATTTGCAAAACTTAAGCCTTTCTTCGTAAGAGCACCCCTTTGTTCCATTCACTAATCTTGTTGCCCTTCTCTGTACTCGTTCCAGCAGCTCTACATCCTTCTTGAAATGAGGCCTCCAGACCTGTATACAGTACTCTAGGTGTGGCCTGACCATCGCCTTATACAATGGAATAATCACCTCCTTATCCCTGCTGGAAAAATTCCTGTATATCATTGTCAATACTCCATGAGCTACTCTTGCAGCCCGTCTGCACTGCTCAGAGAACTTCATATCTGCCTGCACAACCACCCCCAAGTCCCTTTCATTCTCTACCACTGTCAGTGTTGTACCACAGAGTTGATACGTTGCTCTGGGGTTGCTGTTTCCCATGTGTAGTACTTTACTTTGTCAATGTTAAACTTCATTTGCCACCTCTCAGCCCATCTGCTCAACCTTTCCAGATCCTGTTGCAGCAGCATAGTGTCAGTAGTGTCCTTGACAACCCTGCCAACCTTTGTATCGTCTGCAAACTTGGACATTAAGCCCGATATACCATCATCAATATCATTTATAAATACAGAAAACAATAATGGACCCAACACTGAGCCCTGAGGGACTCCACTAATAACATCAGTCCACGATGAGCAGTGTCCATTGATTACCACTCTCTGTCTTCTCCCCCTCAACCACCCCTTTATCCATAGCAGCAATTTGCCTCCAATGTCACACTGCTCCAATTTGTGTAGCAGTCTTCCATGTGCAACAGTATCAAAAGCCTTTCTAAGATCCAAGTATATAATATCAAAGTTATTCCCTGCATCCAGTTCTTTTGTGACTGCATCATAGTATCCAATCAAGTTGGTCAGGCAAGACTTCCCCTTAACAAAACCATGCTGTGTCTGAGCTATAACTGAAGTCTTGTCTAAATGATCCTGCAGTGCTTCTTTAACCAGTGCCTCCATTAATTTTCCTGGAACAGAAGTTAAGCTCACAGGTCTATAATTACTTGTGTCAGCCTTTGATCCTCCTTTGTGAATTGGGGTCACATTTGCACATTTCCAGTCTATGGGTACCTCCCCTGAGTCCAAGGAAGCTCTCATAATTATGGCTAAGGGTTTGCTTACTTCCTTTGCTGCCTCCTTTAATATAACTGGATAGATCCCATCCACCCCGGGTGCCTTTCTTGTGTTTATCTTCAACAGTTTCTCCTCCACTTTACTCCCAGTTATTTCAAGATTCTGTAGCTTACTGCTAGAGTTGAATACACCTCTGGCATTCCCCTCGCTGAATACCTCCTCATGTGTGAATGTCGATGCAAAATATTCATTTAGTTTGTTAGCTACCTGAGCAGGATCATCAACACTTGACCCATCAATATCAAGTGGACCAATCTGATTCATCCCCTTCCTTCTAGAGTTTACATAAGTAAAGAACTCTTTGCTGTTTTTCTTTGCATCCCTTGCCAAAGATTTCTCGTAATCTGCCTTCGCCTGCCTAACCTCCTTTGTAACTTGGTTGCATATCAACTTGTATCTATCATAGGCTTCTGTGTCATGTGTTAATTTGTATGTATCCCATGCATTTTTCTTCTCTGCCATATGCATCATTAGTTTTATATTATATTCCATATTATATATCCATCCATATTATATATATGGATCTTAGAAAGGCTTTTGATACTGTTGCACATGGAAGACTGCTGCACAAATTGGAGCAGTGTGGCATTGGAGGCTAATTGCTGCTATGGATAAAGGGGTGGTTGAGGGGGAGAAGACAGAGAGTGGTAATCAATGGACACTGCTCATCATGGACTAATGTTATTAGTAGAGTCCCTCAGGGTTCAGTGTTGGGTCCATTATTGTTTTCTGTATTTATAAATGATATTGATGATGGTGTTCAAGCTGAATGTCCAAGTTTGCAGACGATACGAAGGTTAGCAGGGTTGTCAAGGACACTACTGACACTATGCTGCTGCTGCAACAGGATCTGGAAAGGTTGAAAAGATGGGCTGAGAGGTGGCAAATGAAGTTTAACATTGACAAATGTAAAGTATTACATATGGGAAACAGCAACCCCAGAGCAACGTATCAACTCTGTGGTACTCCACAGACAGTGGTAGAGAATGAAAGGGACCTGGGGGTGGTTATGCAGGCAGATATGAAGTTCTCTGAGCAGTGCAGACGGGTTGCAAGAGTAGCCCATGGTGTATTGTCAATGATATATAGGAATTTTTCTAGCAGGGAAAATAGGTGATTATTCCCTTGTATAAGGCAATGGTCAGGCCACACCTAGAGTACTGTATACAGGTCTGGAGGCCTCATTTCAAGAAGGAGGTAGAGCTGCTGAAGCGAGTGCGCAGAGAAGGGCAACAAGATTAGTGAATGGAACAAAGGGGTGCTCTTACGAAGAAAGGCTTAAGTTTTGCAAATTACAGTGTCTGGAGACTAGGCACCAGCAAGGTGATCTGATAGAGGTGTATAAAGCCTTGAATGGTTTGAGCATGCTCAACGCTGATGGGATTCCTCCTCTTGCTCAGAATAATCACCTGAGAGGGCATAAATTCAAATTGAGGAAAGACAGATGTAGGATTGTTTGTTTGTTGTTTGATTTTTAGGAGCATTAGCAACTAAGGCCATATTGCTCTGGGAAATGCGGTGGTCAGTCTCTGACCTTTCCGCATCTTCCGTATTTGGTGGTGATGGGCTCGAACCCCGGTCTAATCAAGAAGCATGTGCTACGCACTGCTGCTCCTTCCCACCTGGCTATGGAGGTGGCTCACATATGTAGGATAGATGTCCAAAAATTTGCCTTTAGCCAGCGGGTGGTTGGTTGGTGAAACAGGCTTTCATCCCTTGTCGTGGAAGTTGATAGCCTAAACAAATTTAAGGCTCAGCTGGACAGGTATTTCGAACGAACAGAGGGGAAGTGGAAGTGTTTTTTTTTTTTTTTTTTTGGCTGATGCTGCATAAGCTTGCTTTCTTGCATCAAATGCCTCTACTAATACTAATGTTAACATGTGGCTTCAGTTCGTGCTTCTCGTTCAGCAGCATCAGAATTAGCCTTTCACGCCGTTAACGAAAAACACTTTTTTATTTAGCAAGGCCAAAATACCTAGTGTTCAACGTAATTACACGCGACTATTAACTGCAGAAACCGTAGAAATTAAATTACATGAAAATTCTGTTAATGTTCGGCGGCCATATTTGATCTCCAATTCGTAGGCTTTTACGCGCATGCGTAAAGACTATTATAGAAAGTAGAAAGGTGAAAAGTATAAATAAAGTTATTAAAACTTACTGATTTAGCTGGGGTTGTAACGCCCAACCTTACAGCTTGTACTGTAGGCAAAATGCAGGTGAAAAAATATGCAAGTCAACAGGCCTAGAAATGAAACCAAAAGTATAATAAGAAAGGGAACAATACCTGCAGTTTTCAAGTAGTACATAGCAGAAGGAGGACAGCGGGAAAATAAAGTACACATATATAGTACAGCAGATGAATGTATCTAAAGCAAAACTATATTAGTGACTGAACTATAGGGTAAATCAATTTATAGCAGCATAATGGACTTAATACAGAGCTGTGAAGAAGAGAAAATAGATGTAAAGGAAAATCGAATGAAAGTTTGAATTAAAATTTAAATGAAGGCAAATTGCCCAGTTTGAAATTTAAACAAAGTAAAAGAAAGGGTAATCTTAAGACGAAAGAATAAAGTAGGGTTTTGACAACTTACTGTAGGATCAGACAGGAGTGTAGTGAATGCAGGGCTGTATCGGAGACTAAAGAAGTTAGCCGATAGTTCTGTGTATATTTATATCAGTTGAAGTAACCCCGAGTATGGGGAAGGTGTGAATTGGTCAAAGTGAGCCATGCCACATATACATAATTTTTCATTGTGCTTTTTGAATTTATTTAATTTTTCTTCTACTGACATGGACAAATATAGAAATGCAGTTCCTGATACATAGGTGTAGTCCCCTGATGAAATAACTAACCAGGTATCAATATTTACTTCTGCTGACATCAGACTTTGCATTTTTGCCTTCTCTGTATTCAACCTATAACTAAATTTGATGACAGCTTTACCAACTTTATGGCGCCTCCGTAGCCAGGTGGGAAGGAGCAGCAGTGCGTAGCACACACTTCTTGATTAGACCGGGGTTCGAGCCCGTCACCACCAAATACGGAGGATGTGGAAAGGTCAGGGAATGACCACCGCATATCCCGGAGCAATATGGCCTTAGTTGCTAATGCTCCTAAAAACCAAATAACAAACAAACAAACCAACTTTATTTTGTTTAATTGTTTGGTATTAATAATTTTACTTTACAGTTTCTTCACCTCCAAATTGGCTTTGCAATTCAGCCCATAATTTTCTTAATTCATCATAAATTTTAGGATATTAACATTCTTTTGCCTTTTTCAAATATACATTATTTTTTTTCTACTACCCTTATTCTTCTAGTCCTTGGCACTTTGTGTAATTTTCACCTCCATCTATGCAAACTTTATCAGTCTTATCTATTCCTACATATTATATACTTTTGCATCCTTTACTGCTGCTTTGAGAGTTTTGGTGCATTTGTCATACCTTGCTAATCCATTTTGTTTTTTTATTTTTCCATCAACTGTAATTATTACCTCAAATTGCATTTAATATATTATATATATGAAATAAGTACACAATTGAAGAAAGAAAGAATATAAATATTCCTTACTGTTTGTATTCCACATGACAAAAACATCCTTATAATGGACCATACTTAATACAGCAACAATTATGAGAGCAGAAAGGCAGGGTTTTGGGATATAATGAAAAAATGGAGCAAGTATTCCCAGGGCTAACAGCACAAGACTACCTATAAAACAAACAAGTTTTCAAATGTAAATTACCTCAGATATATTATTGCAACTCACAACACAGGGATTGGATGCAAAAACAATTCTGATATTATTATTATTTATTATAATTATTTATTAAGAACTATTTCTCTAAGGAAAGTACTATTGCCAGTATAACAGCGTCAATCTCAGGCAATTGTTCATTTAGGGAACACTTATGGCAATAACAACTTACAAGTAATATATCTTATCCAATTTTAAACTTGGAGTCCAATGCATAGGTGGAATGTTCACACATGACAATATCACAGATGTATCAAAAATAAATAAAATTAATATACAGTATAAAATACAGTAAGCTCTCATTATAACATATCTGCTCATCACTTTAATGCTCTTATCTTCTGCTTCTGTAGTCAATACTGAGAAATCCCATGAATTTAATAGTCTCTAGTATTCCTGTTTAAAATAATTTCCTGCTTTTATTATTATTATTTTTTATTTATTATTTTTTTTTAAGATTCCAGGAAGGAATATACCCAGATATAGCCCTCCTTAATCTTGACTTTTGATTTCAGGAAAGGAATAATTGAGACTAAATTTTAGCATTAGCATTAGTAGAGGCATATGATGCAAGAAAGCAAGCTTATTCAGCATCAGCCAATAAAAAAAAAAAAAACAACCACTACTCCCATTTCACCCCTCCGTTCGTTCGAAATACCTGTCCAGCTGAGCCTTAAATTTATTTAGGCTATCAACTTCAACAACAAGCGATGGGAGTCTATTCCACAAACCAACTGCCCGCTGGCTAAAGGCAAATTTCCGCACATCTATCCGACATCCGATTTCTCAATTTGAATTTATGCCCTCTCAGGTGATTATTCTGAGCAAGAGGAAGAATCCCATCGGCATTGAGCATGCGCAAGCCATTCAAAGCCTTATACACCTCTATCAGATCACCTCACCTCGCCGATGCCTAGTCTCCAGGCTCTGTAATTTGCAAAACTTAAGCCTTTCTTCGTAAGAGCAACCCTTTGTTCCATTCACTAATCTTGTTGCCCTTCTCTGTACTCGTTCCAGCAGCTCTACATCCTTCTTGAAATGAGGCCTCCAGACCTGTATACAGTACTCAAGGTGTGGCCTGACCAATGCCTTATACAAGGGAATAATCACATCCCTGTCCCTGCTAGAAAAATTCCTGTATATCATTGACAGGACACCATGAGCTACTCTTGCAGCTCGTCTGCACTGCTCAGAGAACTTCATATCTGCCTGCACAATTACCCCAGGTCCTTTTCATTCTCTACCACTGTCAGCGTAGTACCACAGAGTTGATACGTTGATCTGGGGTTACTGTTTCCCATATGTAGTACTTTACATTTGTCAATGTTAAACTTCATTTGCCACCTCTCAGCCCATCTGCTCAACCTTTCCAGATCCTGTTGCAGCAGCATAGTATCAGTAGTGTCCTTAACAGCCTTTCTAAGATCCAAATATATAATATCAAAGTTATTCCCTGCATCCAGTTCTTTTGTGACTACATCATAGTTGTTGTTGTTGTTATTTGGAGCATTAGCAACTAAGGCCATATTGCTCCGGGAATATGCGGTGGTCATTCCCTGACCTTTCCGCGTCCTCCGTATTTGGTGGTGACGGGCTCGAACCCCGGTCTAATCAAGAAGCGTGTGTTACGCACTGCTGCACATCATAGTATCCAATCAAATTGGTCAGACAAGACCTGCCCTTAACAAAACCATGCTGTGTCTGAGCTATAACTGAATTCTTGTCCAGATGATCCTGCAGTGCTTCTTTAACCAGTGCCTCCATTAATTTTCCTGGAACCGAAGTTAAACTAACAGGTCTATAATTACTTGTGTCAGCCTTTGATCCTCCTTTGTGAATTGGGGTTACATTTGCACATCTCCAGTCCATGGGTACCTCCCCTGAGTCCAAAGAAGCTCTCATAATTATGGCTAGGGGTTTGCTTACTTCCTTTGCTGCCTCCTTTAATATAACTGGATAGATCCCATCCACCCCAGGTGCCTTTTTTATGTTTATCCTCAACAATCTCTCCTCCACTTTCCTCTCAGTTATTACAAAATCATCCAGCTTACTGCCAATGTTTACTTCACCTACGACATTCTCCTTCCTGAATAACTCCTCATGTGTGAATGTAGATGCAAAATACTTGTTTAGATTGTTAGCCACCTGAGCTGGATCCTCAACTGTTGAACCATCAACATCCAGTGGACCAATCTGATTCATCCCTTTCCTTCTTGAGTTTAAATAGGTAAAGAACTCTTTTCTGTTTTTCTTTGCGTCCATTGCCAAGGATTTCTCATAATCTGCCTTTGCCTGCCTAATCTCCTTTGTGACTTGGTTACAGACCAACTTATATCTATCATAGGCTTCCATGTCACCCATTAATTTGTATGTATCCCATGCATTTTTCTTCTCTGCCATATATCTCATTAGTTCATCTGACAACCATTTAGGCCTGAACCTTGAACAATATTTCTTGGTTGGTATGTAAAGCCTGGTAGCTTCCAAGATTAGTTCCTTGAATGCTTCCCATTTTGAATTTGCTGTTGGTAACATCATCAGTTGGTCCCACTGTATAGAATTTAAATACTGTCTCAGACCATCATAGTCGCCTTTACGAAAGCAAAAACCCTTCCCTTTACCTCTGATGGTAGTTACCTCCTTGAGTAAATCCCACTTCAGCACACTGTGATCACTGCCACCCAGTGGTTCCTTTATCTGCAGATTCCTAATGCATGAAGAATCACTACTGATAATCAGATCAAGAGTATTACTCCCTCTAGTTGCCTCCCGAACATGCTGGTGTAGAAAACAATCATCCAATAAATCCACAAAAGCCCTGCTAGTGTGTGAGTGACCAACCCACAAATTCCAGTCAATATCTGGGAAATTAAAATCCCCCATTATAAGACTCTCTGATTTACTGGCCCATTCTATTTCCCTGTACAGTATCTTATTATACTCATCAGAATCATTAGGCCTATAGCACACTCCTACTCTCAATTTTGATTTACCTATGCTTATGTCACACCAAACTGACTCGACACTGCCCTGTCCATCAATGTCGACTGGCTTCACTTCCTTGGATTTTATGTGTTTTTTAACTAATAGCATAACCCCTCCTCCCCTCCTGTCCTGTCTATCCTTTCTATACACATTGTACTCCCCAAATTCCAGTTCTGCATTCCTTATATCTGTGTGACACCACGTCTCTGATATCCCAACAATATCTGCCTTTGATGTTTTGAGCAATACCTCAAATTCATCAAATTTATTTACTAAACTCCTAGCATTGGTGTACAGGCAAGTATACATGCACCTGTTTCTATTCTTAGCTACCCTAACACAACCCATGTGTTTACTTGTACCGCAATGATTTCCAGCAGTCTCTGAAATATCCTGCATCTTATTTTCCAGGCTTCTGCTCATTCCAATAGAAGCAGTGCAAGAATCTCTTTCACCTCTGCCAGTGGCTACTGTTAATCCATTAGTCTTTGTCTCCCCCCAAGCTAGCAGTTTTCCGACCCACCTAACACTGCCTCGATAGCATCAGCAAATATTCTTGCACCCTTTCTATTTAAGTGTATCCCATCCCTGTAGAAGCAATCTCTCCTGTTAACAAGTACATTCCAGGTTGAAAAAAATTCTACCCCTTGAGCCTTGCACAATCTTTCCAGGGCCGAATTGATCGACAAGGCTCTCATCATATACTCCCTCCTATCGTGTCTGGGCAGAATTGCAGACACTTTCAAATTCAACCCTACTTCACGGCTTTTTTTTCAACAGTGACCTGTACTTGTTAAGTAATTCCGCTGGTCTCCTACTCTTAATATCATTAGTGCCAACGTGTACAACTATATCACCTTTTGTGCCCTTAAAAGATGATATCTGCTCTACAACGTCATCAACCTTTGCCCCTGGCAGACATACCCTGGTCCTGTTCCACCTATCCTTTTTACAAAGCATGTTCCCCGTTTCCCTGATAATAGAGTCACCAACAACTACTAGTTCCTATGGGACCAGCGCATTCTGCCTTGGGGGCTGCCTCTGTGTTGCAAGATGACCAAGTGCAAGCTCTGGCGTTGATGTGGGCAGTTGAGAGCTTGATGGGCCCCTCAATTTATTTCCTTCGAGGGCATCCACCCTGTCCTTCAAGGTCTCATATAGGCCCACAACAACGCCGAGTTGTCGCCTAATTTCCTTGCACTCCTTGCATCGTGCACACACAAAGACATCCCCCATGGCAGTATCATGTCCCGTACTCGATTGCTCCGCAAACATCAAGCAAACAGTGCATCTTAAAAGGCTGTGATTCAGAGGGCAACTGCCCCCCCCCCCCCCAGTTCTCCCCTGAGTCACAGCACTCCCATTAGCTTGAGCCTTTTGCTTTGCTGCTCTGGTCTGAGTCATGATTTCGATTTAAATGTCAATAAAATTACAATTCCAGAACAAAATTAAAACCTTAAACTTGTATCTTAACACAGTTATAGCGCTATATTTATTTTTCAGTATCGAGTGTTATCTACGAGTTCCCTTTATATAACTTCCGTATCAAGTATGTATTAATTATTTGTTACGTTTGTACTCTAAGTCGTTATATATATATATATATATAGTTAAAAGTACAATTTAATTGACAATGAAGTTTAACAAGATTAATAGATCTACTGATTAATTGACAATATTATATTATGCACTATACTATACAAAGCTAATGCTATCGAATTCCGGATATGCTGTATCGCGTTTCAGTAACGAGTGTTATCTACGAAATCCCTTTATATAACTTCCGTATCAAGTTATGTATTAATTATTTATTTTTACTAATTATTTATGTTCCGTAACCTAAGTGGTTATATATATAGTTAAAAGTACAATTTAATTGCCAATGAAGTTCGACAAGATTAATAGATTTTACAGATTAATTTTCACGTAATAATGGCGGCTGTTTATGAACGGTAAACACGTGGATTTGATACCCTTTCCGATACTAAGTAATACCTACAAATCTCTATCTAAGTTACTTTAACTTTAAGTACCGTAAATAGGAATATAAAGCTACTCTAGAAATAAGTTAATATGTCAATTTAAACTAATAAAGCAGAAAATAAATCAGAAAAAACTTCTCTGTTCCACGAGCGGCAGAATGGCACGTCCGCACAGGAAACTCTCGTCCTCAAACTATAATATAATATATATAATAAGATACTGTACAGGGAAATTCTAGGAATCGTTTATGGTGCAAGTTATTTACTTCACAGAAATCATTTCCAGTACAAGTTGAAGTTTATTTCATATTTAGCTTAAAGCTTTGAAAGTAGAAAGGCCACTTTTTACTACTCAATGTTCAGTGATTTGTTATATTCATTTGTACACCTCAGAAATTTTGAAATTCACTCTTCATCTACTTTCCTTGCTAGTAATCAGTCTTTTTTGTGTGAAAGTGTTATTGGTATGAGATTAATGGCATATTGACAACTATGGCAATAATATGCCATGCAAGTGCATGTTCAACACTGCATCAATAAATTTCATTAATGACAGCATTATCATTATGCTTATACAATATTTTTGAATACATCTTTATAATTTATTGTAAAAATAACTAAATGCACAAGGCATAATACATTAAGAGTTAAGAGTTTATTATCTATATAATGTCAGTGTAGATTCACCATAGACAATTCTTAAGAAACTAAATATAGTTTCTTAAGAGTTGTCTATGGTGAATCTACACCGACATTATATAGATAATAAAATATTGTGTATTTATAATATACAATATATTATCAAGTTCATAGTACTCAAGATGTTTAGTTCAATTTAATAAAATTGTTTCAAAACACTGAAAAAAAAATAATAAATAAATAAAATAAAACTGAAAATGTTATTTATCAAAATATTGTATATTCACACAATAACACACATTTTATCATGGCCAACACACTGGTTGCCACTTTCCATGCTTTCAATATTCTTTAGGGCCACTTTCACTGGATCCACTGTTTCATTTCTCTTTCATTTATAGTAAGACCCTTACATGGTTTTATTGGCTTGGACATGGTAAGTAAACTTAACATTTGGTTTTTAACTTTAGATTTTATCTCATTCATTCTCCGTCAGTCAATGATAATCAATGCATAGGTGTACATTTTGTAATATACATAAAATTTTTATAAAATTAAAAACTTTATACTAATAATTAACCTTTAGGCCTATAAATATACTGGTATCGCTGTACTGCAGATTACCACAGAAACAGGAAGCCCTTTTTGATAGTTTTTCCCTTTCAATTCATTTTACCCTGAAAAAAGTCACTCAGATTGTAGGCATGCAACAATAAAGCTATTTTGTATATTATCTTGTGTGTGTATATATATTCTTTAACAATCAAACTTAATTTATCTATATGTACTCCATAAATTTAACTAGGTATGTCTTGCACTTATTCACTACTTTTCACCAATACTAATACATGTAATTTAACATAAGATACTATATATATACAGGCAACCCCTGTATAACATGGTACTTCTACAACACAGTTTCGCTCTAACACGATTGATAAATTGCGGAAATCCTCGCACAACACGGTATTAATACACCAATGAGCCAAAACATTATGACTACCTGCCTAATATGATGTTGTCTTCAGATGGAAAAGGCAGTCCACTGCCTTTCCCATCTGAAGAATGAGAGCAACAATGATTAATGGAGCTCAGTATCAGGTGTTTTTTATACCATGTCCCGACCCTCGCACGCACTGTAGTTAACCTGCAGTTGCTTCAATTTGCATAGCGACTCTCTGGTCATAATGTTTTGGCTCATCGGTGTATAACATGGGTAGAGAAATGCGAGAAACCTGGCATACCACGATATTTTTGAGCTTTTGTGCAGGGGAGACCCTGCTATTATGTTGGATGTAATTTTTCAACATTTCCATTCTTTTTGGTGAATCCCTGCTGTTGACTTGCTAGTTGTTATGCAAAAAAACAAAAAAATTGGTAAATCCCCATGTTAGGTTCTGTGCTATTGAACTTGTGGAAAAATCTAGATTTCAAAGTTTTATTACTATTGGATAACATGCCAGGCCATCCAAAAGATTTAAGTCATCCAAATGTTGAAGTAATGTTCCTACAACCTAATACAACTTATTTAATTCAGCCATTAGATCAAGGCATTATATCTACCTATAAAACTCATTACATCAGAAAATCGTTACAATGGATTATGGAAAAAATTGATTCTGAATTAACTGAAGTGATGGAGGCGTGGAAACATTTTTCAATTGTGGACTGTATCGGCTTTATAGCTCAAAGAAGCAAAAACGTCAACATTAAATGCATGTTGGAAAAATGTATAGCCAGTCAGTTCATTTAGAAAATATGGTCGAACCATCAGAAAATGGAATCTGTGTGATAGTAGAACTTACTAAGTAGGTAGGAATGGAAGGTTCTGATTATATAACTACTGAAGCCCTCGTGGGTAGCACAGTTGTTAGAATCGCCGTTCTCGCCCCCCCTCATCAGATGGATAAAACCTGAGTTCAAATCCCATTGATTAAGGAATTTTTATGGGTCTCTTTCACAACAAGGCTGAATTAGTCACAGTGAGGGTAGCATTGTTTTCTCCCGAAAACTCTTTGCTTTTTCATCCAGCAAAACAGAAAATTGATCTCAGAATACACACAATTTATAGACAATATACACAGAGCAACATGGCCTTAGTCTGTAATGCCCCTAAAAAAAAAAAAGATGATTTCTGAAGGCGTTCAAGAATTACTGGTAGAAAAAGAGGCTAGCGAAGCAGATTTGGTGGAAATGGCATTGGAGGTAAGCCAAATCAATTCAGAAGATGACAATGCAGATAAATTCTGAACTTGCAAATTTTACACTAAAAAGCATACAGGAAGGCATAAATTAGACAAGAAATTAGAATCTTATAATACAGCTCCTTCGACTGAAAGGAGCTCAAAGTTCAAAAGGGAGCTTCAAAAATGCTTAATTCCATATGATGAAATTTACAAAGATCTATCAAGCAAATGCAAACAAACTCAGATTACTGATTTTTTTAAAGAGAGCAGAAGATACACGAAATCTAGAATGGCGTATTTTTGTTAGTTTTTAGAACATCATCTCCCCCCCCTCCTTTTGTACTGGTTCTTAGTCCCACATAACAGTTTCGCACTACATGAGATTTTATAGGAACCTAACTAACGTGTTATATGAGGGTTACCTGTACATATAAACTATATCTCAAAGCCACACCATGCTTGAGAATCTTACATAAGAATACATGCACACGCACAAACTGTCAAAAGCTATCAATACTGCATTAAAATTACATTTAATTTACGAATTTCTTTTTTCCATACAAGTTGTATGAAAAAAAGAAATAATAACTGCCAGATTTCTATTTATCCAATTTTAATGAAATTTGGGATGGCTAAATAAATCTTGCTAAAAGAATAAAATATAAAACTTCATGGAACTCATTCTTCAGGTAGTTGTGTTATTGCAGGCAGTTGACATAGCATGGACAATAGGTACTTAGCATATATGAGACAAGCAGTAAAGTTCAAGATTGGTGCTGTTAGTCATGTTTCATTAGTTGAGTTTTAAAATAAACACAAATAATACGTTATAGTCCAAACTTCCTCCAACAGATAGTGGTAGAGAGATTGCAAGTAACAATAAGTTTTGTTACTAGCATTAATGTTCTTTGTCACAATTTTACAATAGAGCAATGAGCAAATATCATTTGCTTTAAACTGGGAAAATCTGCAACAGAAACATAATGAAAGGTTAAACTGTTTATGATCATTAAATGTTAAGTCAAGTCATACCAGTGTGTTTGAACAGTATAAGCAGTTCAAAGATAGACATTAGCATTAGTAGAAGCACACGATGCAAGAAAGCAAGCTTATGCAGCATAGGCCAAATTTTGCAGCATCAGCTAAATGTTGCAGCAGCATACTGTCATTAGTGTTGTAGGTGATTTCACCCCTCCATTCGTTCCAAATACCTGTTCAGCTCAGCCTTAAATTTATTTAGGCTATCAACTTCCACCACAAAAGATGGAAGTCTGTTCCACCAATCAACTACCCGCTGACTAAAGGCAAACTTCTACACATCTATTCTACAACTGTCTTTCCTCAATTTGAATTTATGCCCTCTCAGGTGATTATTCTGAATAAGAGGTAGAATTCCATCAGCATTGATATAAAACCATTCAAGGCTTTATATATCTCAATCAGATCACCTCGCAGGTGTCTAGTCTCCAAACACTGTAATCTGCAAAACTTAAGCCTTTCTTCATAAGAGCAACCCTTTGTTCCATTCACTAATCTTGTTGCCCTTCTCTGTACTCGTTCCAACAGCTTTACGTACTTCTTAAAATGAGGCCCCCAGACCTGTATACAGTACTCAAGGTGTGGCCTGACCATCGCCTTATACAAGGGGATAATCCCCTCCTTATCCCTTCTACAAAAATTCCTCTATATCATTGACAAGACACCATGAGCTACTCTTGCAGACCATCTGCACTGCTCAGAAAACTTCATATCCGCCTGCACAATTACCCCCATGTCCTTTTCATCTCTACCACTGTCAGTGTAGTATCACAGAGTTGATACGTTACTTTGGGGTTACTGCTTCCCATATGTAGTACTTTACATTTGTCAATATTAAACTTCATTTGCCACCTCTCAGCCCATCTGCTCAACTTTTCCAGATCCTGTTCCAGCAGCATACTGTCGTTAATGTCATTAACAACCCTGCCACCCTTCGTATCGTCTGCAAACTTGGACATTAAGCCTGTTATACCATCATCAATATCATTTATAATTACAGAAAACAACAATGAACCCAACACTGAACCCTGAGGGAATCCACTAATAACATTAGTCCACGAAGAGCAGTGTCCATTGATTACCACTGTCTTCTCCCACTCAACCATCCCTTTATCTATAGCAGCAATTTGCCTCCAATGGTGCACTGCTCTAATTTGTGCAGCAGTCTTCCACGTGCAACATGAGGACGTTCCCAAGAAATAGGCATATGTCAACATCTAAAAATGAAGATAGAGCTACAAAAGTTCAGGCCATTTTGGCAAGAGATCATTATTTCACCCTCAGAATGATGGATGATGAGTTAGACATGGAGGAGACTATTCATCAAATTCAGCAAGAAGATTTAGGGAAAAGGATGGTCTGTGCAAAATTTGTGCTGCACAGGTTCACTAATGGGCAGAAGCAACAAAGAGTGTCATCGTGCAAAGACTTCATCTAGACTTGTCAAGACAATTCGTTTCCTGGACTGTATTGTCACTGGACATGAGTTTGGATACTTCAGTATGACCAAGGGACAAAGCGTCAGAGCATGAAATGGACTCTAAAATCATCACCAAGGCCCAAAATGTGTTGTTTACAGAAGTCCATGGTCATGACCATGCTGATCATATTTATCAACACAGGCATGATTCACAAGGAATTTTACCTGAAGGAGAAAAATTAATGCTGCATTCTACATACAGCCACTTTAAAGACTATCGAAGTGAATATCCAAACTAAGGCCACAATTTCAAGAGAAAGGCAGCTGGTTCTTGTTGCACAGAAATGCCCCTGCACAAGCTATTTGTACAATTGTGAAGATATTTCTGATGAAACACGGCATGGAAGTTGTGCAGATCAACCATACACCCTACTCTCCTGATCTAACACCAGCAGACTTCCTCTTTCCCAAGGTGAAAATTGCCCTCAAAGGAAAGAGATTTCAGGAAGTTGAGGACAACAAAGAAAATGTAACTGTGAAACTCAACATCATCTCTTTGGATGCTTTCACCGGCTCTTTTCAGAAACTTTTAGAATGGTGTAATAAGCACATTCAGTCAAGTGGTCATTACTTTGAATAAATATAAAACCATTTTTGAGCTCCTTCACTTTGTGTTCTCTTTATTGCACCAGTCCAGGAACTTTATTGGCACACACCCCATACATATATGTAAGTGAACATGCCTAAACATTGGTGGAGAATATTCCACAGAGACTAGAAGCTGTCAAAAAGGCTAAAAGTTTCAGTACACATTATTTTTCCCATAAACAAAGAATCTGTAAATACACAGATGTCCAGCTATCAATGATAGGACAACTGTACATAACTCACACTTTTAACATTAGCACAAATATTTCAGGTTTAATTAATTGTGTACGTAGTAGATTTATTGGATATAATGACAACTGATGGAGTTTTGTAACAGAAGCATTTTTGGTTTTGCTTTACATTTACATCCTAGCCTTTTTTTTAACTTTACTTTTACATCTTAGCTTTTTTGCTTTACTTTTACACATTAGCCTTAATAATAAAAACAGTTATTAAACATATTTCATCTAAACATCATTCTTTCCTACAACACTTTTTTAGATAGAAAACACTTTCATTATTCCCAAAACTAAAACATGACATGAAAGGAAAATCATTTAAGTTGATTCAAGAAATCAGAATTTTATAATGAGGTGTCTCACATTGGCCTTAGAAGATCTGGAAAATAAATAATCTTTTGAAAAATGGCATATTGCAATATACTCTCAGCATTTATATATATTTTTGATAAATATGATGAGTTTCATTCTCATGCTCTATCTGTGGAAGGTCAAAGGCCAAAAAAAGAGTTAGATTAATTAACCAGTGCAGAACTCACACGAGTTATCTGGTTGCATGGAAAAACACTTCCTGATTTGTAGCTGAATATTACCTCAGTTATCCTCTCTACCCATAACCTCCCAAACAGAGTAATAACAGAGTAAAAATAATAGTTGATCAGCAACTCAAATATAAGTAGAAATTTTCATATGAAGCATCATGAATATTAAAGATCAATAAATATTTAAAATAAAATGTTCATTTATTAAAAATATCTCGATATTCATTCTAATGAAAGAATTCAGCTTAGTCTCAACATGTGTTTAAACTTATAAACAAGTTATAAACAAGTTAATATACCTGTTACTATTCCACCTGCTGGAGTTCTAACGCCACTGCTGTGATTAATAGCAGTTCTAAAATAAAAATAAATAAACAAAATGATTAAACCAAAAAAAGTGAAAATTATATAAGATCAGAACAAGTAAAGTTTTAAATGTTTAGGATATAAAGAAATTTTAAGAGGCAATAAAGTTTCACAGTATTTTTCTTATATAATTACTAAAGGATATTATGTGGAAATTTACAAAGCATTTTAAATTTTGTACTTAAATTTATAGTAGCAAAATTTTAGTTTTTATTGAAACAAATTAGAAAATACAAAACCCTTTGACCCAATATACTCAATTATTAAAACAGGACACATTTTGGCTCCTCTATGTAACCCTTCTCCTTACTAAAACAGTACAGAGTGGACGCCTTCAACTATACTCTGGTATGGTTGGAGGCATCCACTCTCACAACCATTAGCCTTTGTTTTGGCCAGAAAGAGTTCCATAGAGAACACCACACCAGGCCTATAAAGTTCTAGTGAATTATGGAATCAAGTCAAGGACTGTGTGCATCACAGTACGTTTCTATAAAACTAAACACCTGGGCCACCTTTGAAGATGACCTCATTCACTTTCAAAAATCTTCATATTTAAATTATTTTTTATTTTAAAAAATGTGATGCAATGTGTTAAAAGTTAGACAATAAAAACAAAGTTTGTACAACAGAGATGTTCTCATGTATCTATAAGAAAATAAGACCTGTTAATGCCTGTCATGCAAGGTGATGCTGAATGAAAAGGATGGTGGAACAATTTAAGTAGAGATGATTATCAGTAGTAGCAAAATTATGTAAAGAGGCAGGCTTAGATGGCATCATCCAATGGTAGTGGGAAAAGAGTACTATCCACATTGTTTGGCCATCCCTTCTAATACTTTGTCCAATCCTTTTAATTTACTCAAACTACCCACCTCGACAACGCCAGATGGAAGCTGGTTTCAACAATCAATTATTCTCCAGCTGAGAGCAAATTTATGTTCAGCTACCCTGCATTAAATTTAATTTAACTTGGAAAAGGATGGTTGTATTTCATCCAAGAAAGAATAAAGATGCCATATGCATTATAGTTTACTCAACCATTTAAAGTCTTTAAACACTTCAATCAGGCCTCCTCACAGATGCCTAGTTTCACTGAAGAGGTCACTGTGAGTTACCTTGCCTATCTAAAAATTGTACCACGTAAACTTGACAAATGCTGTATTTTTCAACTATCATTCCTTAAATTTTTTGTTCCAGTGGCTTTAATTTCCTGCTCCCCACCACCAACAGTAAAAACTTTGTTCGGATTAAATACAAAAAATTGCATTTTCCAATAGTGACTAACTTATTATTTGGTTGTTTTTTTTTTTAGGCGCATTAGCAACTAAGGCCATATTGCTCCGGGGAATATGCAGTGGTCATTCCCTGACCTTTCCGCATCCTCCGTATTTGGTGGTGATGGGCTCGAACCCCAGTCTAATCAAGAAGCGTGTGCTACGCACTGTTGCTCCTTCCCACCTGGCTATGGAGGTGCCAGTGACTAACTTATCTAGTGCTCAAAAAGGTCTTTAATAGTTTTTGCCTTCACTAATGGGAATACATCACTGTAGTCCAGAAATGGAAAATGAATACCTTTCCAAATAGAAAGCAAACAACTTTACCTGCCAATACATAGAGGAAAACATGAAAAACTTGATAAATAAATTTGACTGCAAATTACGTCATCAGCCATAACTTAAGGGTTCAATAAAACCTTATATTGTTATGTGATTATAAATGATTTGAAATGAGAAAATTTAAAATGAAATGAGTTTGGTTAAATAAACAACAGAAAATAACAAAATTGGAACTGACAGGCAAAAGGCCATACCAAGGTATTTGGTTTAGGTTATATCAGAGTAATGTTGACAACACAGGTTACATAAAAATTAGATAGCTTAAGTGAACTAGAAAAGATTAATTTGGAAGAGAGGGAGCAGGGGTTTTTGCTGCACTAGCCGAAAATAAATAAAGTCACTGTACATGTTGGTTGTAGCCTCTTTTTTCTGTAAACAGCAATGAGCTAAGTATAGAAATAGTTTGCTACTTGTAAATAGATCTCATACTGCAGAAGTACTTCACCAGTAGTTGGACTGCTATCGCACTACTCTAAATAAAAGACATTGCTCCAATGGAAAAGTATATTGCCTTTTATTTACAGTAAAAACCACTACCCAGACCTAAATTTCAATCCATTTTGGGTTCACAATGGCAGGCAGGCAGGAAATGTCAAGACCTGAACAACTCAATGATGATATATATCCATAACATACAAAATGCAAAGATAGTGAAGTAAGTAAAGGTGGCTATTAAGTCTAGGACAAAAGCATTAGCATTAGATGCAAGAAAGCAAGCTTATGCAGCATCAGCCAAAAAAAAAAAAATTAATAAATAAAAAATAACCACTTTCACTTCACCCGTCTGTTCGTTCGAAATACCTGTCCAGCTGAGCCTTAAACTTACTTAGGCTATCAACTTCCATGACAAGGGATGGAAGTCTGTTCCACCAACCAACCACCTGCTGGCTAAAGGCAAATTTCCGCATGTCTATCCTACATCTGTCTTTCCTCAATTTGAATTTATGCCCTCTCAGGTGATTATTCTGAGCAAGAGGAAGAAACCCATCAGCACTGAGCATGCTCAAACCATTCAAGGCTTTATATACCTCTATCAGATCACCTCGCTGGTGCCTAGTCTCCAGACACTGTAATTTGCAAAACTTAAGCCTTTCTTCGTAAGAGCACCCCTTTGTTCCATTCACTAATCTTGTTGCCCTTCTCTGTACTCGTTCTAGCAGCTCTACATCCTTCCTGAAATTAGGCCTCCAGACCTGTATGCAGTACTCAAGGTGTGAGCTGACCATTGCCTTATACAAGGGCATAATCACCTCCTCATCCCTGCTAGAAAGATTCCTATATATCATTGACAATACACCATGAGCTACTCTTGCAGCCTGTCTGCACTGCTCAGAGAACTTCATATCTGCCTCCACAACCACCCCAGTTCCCTTTCATTCTCTTCCACTGTCAGTGTAGCACCACAGAGTTGATATGTTGCTCTGGGGTTGCTGTTTCCCATATGTAGTACTTTACATTTGTCAATGTTAAATGTCATTTGCCACATCTCAGCCCATCTGATCAACCTTTCCAGATCCTGTTGCAGCAGCATAGTGTCAGTAGTGTCCTTGACAACCCTGCCAACCTTCGTATCGTCTGCAAACTTGGACATTAAACTTTATATACCATCATCAATATCATTTATAAATACAGAAAACAATAATGGACCCAATACTGAAACCTGAGGGACTCCACTAATAACATTAGTCCATGATGAGCAGTCCATTGATTACCACTCTGTCTTCTCCTCCTCAACCACCCCTTTATCCATAGCAGCAATTTGCCTCCAATGTCACACTGCTCCAATTTGTGCAGTAGTCTTCCATATGCAACAGTATCAAGAGCCTTTCTAAGATCCAAGTATATAATATCAAAGTTATTCCCTGCATCCAGTTCTTTTGTGACTGCATCATTGTATCCAATCAAATTGGTCAGGCAAGACTTCCCCTTAACAAAACCATGCTGTGTCCGAGCTATAACTGAAGTCTTGTCTAGATGATCCTGCAGTGCTTCTTTAACCAGTGCCTCCATTAATTTCCCGGGAACAGAAGTTAAACTCACAGGTCTACAATTACTTGTGTCAGCCTTTGATCCTCCTTTGTGAATTGGGGTCACATTTGCACATATCCAGTCCATGGGTACCTCCCCTGAGTCCAAGGAAGCTCTCATAATTATGGCTAAGGGTTTGCTTACTTCCTTTTCTGACTCCTTTAATATAACTGGATAGATCCCATCCACCCCAGGTGCCTTTCTTGTGTTTATCTTCAACAAATTCTCCTCCACTTTACTCTCAGTTATTACAAGATTCTCTAGCTTACTGCCAGAGTTGAATACACCTCTAGCATTCCCCTTGCTGAATAACTCCTCATGTGTGAATGTCGATGCAAAATATTCATTTAGTTTGTTAGTTACCTGATCAGGATCATCAACAGCTGACCCATCGATATCAAGTGGACCAATCTGATTCATCCTCTTGCTTCTAGAGTTTACATAAGTAAAGAACTCTTTGCTGTTTTTCTTTGCATCCCTTGCCAAAGATTTCTCATTATCTGCCTTTGCCTGCCTAACCTCGAATGAACAATTGTACAGAGAAATAGAGTGGGCTAGTAAATCGGAATGTTTTATAATGGGGGATTTTAACTTCCCAGATATTGACTGGAACTTGTGGGTTGGTCACTCACACACTAGTCAGACTTTTGTGGATTTATTGGATGATTGTTTTCTGCAGCAGCATGTTTGAGAGGCAACCAGAGAAAGTCTTGATCTGGTTATCAGCAGAGATCATTTCTGTATTAAGAATTTGCAGATAAAGGAACCACTAGGTAGCAGTGATCACAGTGTACTGATGTGGGATTTACTTAAAGATTTAATTACCACCAGGGGTAAAGGAAAGGGTTTTTGCTTCCGTAAAGGTGAGTACAGTACTCTACGACAGTTTTTAAATTCTGTACAGTGGGATCAACTGACGATGTTACCAACAGTAATTTCTAAGTAGGAAGCGTTCAAGGAATTAATCGTGGAAGCTACTAAAAGTTTCATACCTATTAAGAAATACTGTTCAAGGTTTAGGCCTAAATGGTTATCTAATGAATTAATGAGACTCATAATACAGAAGAAAAATGCATGGGATGCATATAAATTATCAAGCGACTCAGAAGCCTATGGCAGATATAAGCTAGTCTGTAATCAGGTCACAAAGGAGGATAGGCAGGCGAAGGCAGATAACGAGAAATCCTTGGCAAAAGAGGCTAAGAAAAACAGCAAGGATTTCTTTACTTATATAAACTCTAAAAGGAAGGGGATGAATCTGATTGGTCCACTTGACATCGATGGTTCGACTGTTGATGATCCTGTTCAGATAGCAAACAAACTGAATGAGTATTTTGCCTCTACATTCACACATGAGGAATTATTAAGGTTTGAAAATGGAAGAAGGTTAAATTGTGCAGGATACTTAATGATTTTGGAATAACTGAAAGCAAAGTGGAGGAGAAATTGTTGAAATTAAACATAAGAAAAGCACCTGGGTTGGATGGGATCTATCCAGTTATATTAAAGGAGGCGGCAAAGCAACTAAGCAAACTCTTAGCCATAATTATGAGAGCGTCCTTGGACTCAGGGGAGGTTCCCACGGACTGGAGATGTGCAAATGTATCCCCAATTCACAAAGGGGGGGGGATTGAAGGGTGATACGAGTAATTACAGACCAGTTAGTTTAACTTCTGTTCCGGGTAAAATAATGGAGTCACTGGTTAAAGATGCATTGTAAGATCATCTAGACAAGACTGCAGCAATAATTCAGACACAGCATGGGTTTGTTAAGGGAAAGTCTTGTCTGACAAATTTGATTGGATATTATGATGTGGTTACAAAGGAACTGGATGCAAAAAATAATTTTGATATCATATATTTGGATTTCAGGAAAGCTTTTGACAATGTTGCGCATGGAAGACTATTGTACAAATTGGAGCAGAATGGTATTAAGGGTAAATTGCTACAATGGATAAAAGGATGGTTAAGTGGGAGAAGACAGAGGCTGGTAATCAATGGGTGCTGCTGTTCATGGACTAATGTTATTAGTGGAGTCCCACAGGGTTCGGTGTTAGGTCCACTGTTGTTTTGTATATTTATCAATGATATTGATGAAGGTAAAGAAGGTATATCAGGCATAATGTCGAAGTTTGCAGATGATACAAAGATTGGCAGGGTTGTTAATGACAGTAATGGCAGTGTGCTACTGCAACAGGATCTATATAATTTGGGCAGATGGGCTAAGAAGTGGCAACTGAAGTTTAACCTTGACAAATGCAAATTACTGCATATGGGCAGAAGTATCCCCAGAGGAACGTACCAACTGTGTGGTACTACACTTAAGGTGGTAGAAAATGAAAAAAACCTGGGAGTAATTGTGCAGTCAGATATGAAGTTTTCTGAGCAATGCAGACAGGATGCCAGGGCAGGTCATGGGGTTTTGTCAATGATATATAGGAATTTTGCTAGCAGGGAAAAGAAGGTGATTATCCCTCTGTATAAAGCAATGGTCAGGCCACGGCTTGAGTACTGCTTACAGGTCTGGAGGCCTTATTTTAGGAAGGATGTAGATTTACTTGAGCGTGTACAGAGAAGGGCAACAAGATTGGTGAGGGGAATGAAGGGATCCTCTTACCAAGAGAGGCTAAAGTTCTGCAAATTGCAGTGGCTGGAGACTAGGCACCTGCGCGGTGACCTGATTGAGGTATATAAGGCCTTGAATGGGTTGAGCACGCTGAATTCTGATGGGATCCTTCCACTTGTTCAGATTACGAACCTAAGGGGGCATAAATTCAAATTAAGAAGAGACAGATGTAGAATAGTTGTGCGGAAATTTGCCTTTAGCCAGCGGGTGGTTAATTGCTGGAACAAACTTCGATCTGTTGTTGTGGAAGTTGATGGGTTGAATAAATTTAAGGAGGAACAGGACAGGCATTTGGAGGCAATGGTGTGATTTTCTTTTTTTTTTTTTGGCTGATGCTGCATAAGCTCATACACTTGCTTTCTTACATCACATGCCACTACTACTACTACTACCTCCTTTGTAACTTGGTTATAGATCAACTTGTATCTATCATATGCTTCTGTGTCACATGTTAAGTTGTATGTATTCCATGCATTTTTCTTCTCTGCCATATATATCTCATTAGTTCATCTGACATCGATATCTAAGCCTAAACCTTAAACACTATTTCTTATTGGGTATGTAAAGCCTAGTAGTTTCCAAGATAAGTTCTTTGAATGCTTCCCATTTTGAATTTGCTGTTGGTAACATCAGCAAATTCAAAATGAGAATTTGCTGTTGGTCCCACTGTAGAATTTAAATACTGTCTCAGTCCATCGTAGTTGCCTTTATGAAAGCAATAACCCTTCGCTTTACCCCTAATGGTAGTTACCTCTTCGGGTAAATCCCACTTCAGCACACTGTGATCACTGCCACCTTGTCGTTCATTTATCTGCAGATTCTTAATGTATGAAGGATCACTACTAATAATCAAATGAAGAGTATTACTCCCTCTAGTTGCCTCCTGAACATGCTGATGTAGAAAACAATCATCCAATAAATCCACAAAAGCCTTGCTAGTGTGTGAGTGACCAGCCCACAAATTCCAGTCAATATTTGGGAAATTAAAATCCCCCATTACAAGTCTCTCTGATTTACTGGCCCACTATTTCCCTGTACAGTTTCTTATTATACTCATCAGAGTCATTAGGCCAATAATACACTCCTATTCTCAAGTTTGATCTCCCAATGCTTATGTCACACCAAACTGACTCGACACTGCACTGTCCAGTGATGTTGAGTGGCTTCACTTCCTTGGATTTTATGTATTTCTTAACTAATATCATAACCCCTCCTCCCTTCCTATCCTGTCTATCCTTTCTGTAGACATTGTACTCCCCAAATTCCAGTTCTGCATTCCTTATATCTGTGTGACACCACGTCTCTGAAATCCCAACAATATCTGCCTTTGATGTTTTGAGCAATACCTCAAATTCATCAAATTCATTTACTAAATTGGTCCTTGAGGTTGTCATAGACATTCTCTCAGATATGCCAGACAAGCTGTTCTTGCTACCTGGGAGTCTAAAACGCTGATGGAACTGATATTCGGGTGACACTCAAGTCAAAGTGGACCCAATTTCGGCAAAGTCCGGACGATCTATGACAGCCAAATCCTCTGCTTTCACCTTCACGATGGTGGGACTTTTAGTAATCCTGTGTATAACCTTCATGCACAAGTACATGGTGGGTGACCACCCAGGTGTTAACCAACGTAAGCAGGGGTCGAGGTGTGGCGCCCACACCACATGGAGGAACGCCGCCCCTCTATGTTACCAGGCAGTACTAGGTGGTAGATGACTCTCATCAACCGGTGAAATACCACCACTTTGCTTATTGGAGGCTTGAAGTGGTGGAACCCATGTTTAGTCTCTAGAGCTAAGTTCCTGCCAACCCTTCCCTATCTCTTCCATCATGCAGTATGATTGATGATTTTTGAGGTTATGATGAATGTCGTGGCGAGATCCAATATTCCTTACATTTCGAGGGTACAGCTCTAAAACTGTGTTCGCAGGCCAGCCGCTAGTTAGTACACCTAACTGAACCTATTTGTAACTCTCTAGGAAGCTTCCGGATCAGCTAGTGTATAATCTTGCTACCTCTACTCTGCCAGATAGTGACTGGAGGGAGTCCGAGTAGTGTGTATGCGGGGAGCATTGTCGAGGCCACGTTATGTCAAGGATCTGGGTATATTCTTACCACATGTACGCCATATCCAAAAATTTCATTACTTCATACAGCATGTCCCACCCACTTTTTCTTACTATTGAATACACCACGAATTGTCAAAATAATAGAGCAAGCTTATCCGCGAAAAGATCTAAACCTCCCAAGGACTTCCTAATTCATTTCACAAATATACGTGGTCCCAATTGTAATCTCAACGATGTCCATTTTCACTTGCAGTCTTCCAAACCCCATGTACTTTTTCTGACTGAATCTCAGTTATCAGTTGATTCAACTACTGCCCATCTCAGATGTCCAAATTATTTGCTGTACGATTCCTTTCGCCTCAAAGGTGGTACTTGTGCATATGTCCGTTCTGATATTCCCTGTCAGAGACTTGGCAATTTGGAATCTCCTCTCTTTGATCTTCTCTGGCTTAAAATCTCTCTACATCATTGTGTAAAATTCATCTGTTGTCTCTACCGTTCTCCCAACTTCACTAATCACTTGGAGCTCTTTGACTTCCTCTCTTTGCAACTTGACTTTCTCCAGTCCAACTTTCCAAACAGTGAGGTAATTTTCCTTGGTGATTTTAACGTTCACAACTCCAGCTGGCTTCCGTTTTCTAGTCACACCGACCCAGCTGGTCGAGATGCTGAGGCTTTTGCAATTACTAATAATCTAGCACAGATTGTTCATTTACCTACAAGAATACCGGACAATCCTAATCATACAGCCAATACGCTTGACCTTTTTCTCACAAACAACCCTTCTAAGTACAAGGTTGAAGTGAGAGGTCCATTAGGCACTTCAGATCACAACTTGGTGATTGTCTCTTCTCCAATGGAACCTTTATCTCATGGCTATTCCCAACCTCGTATTGTTTGGCATTACAAGAATGCAAAATGGGATGACCTGCGAGACTTCTTTTCTTCTTTTCCTTGGTCTGATTACTGTTTCAAAACTTCTGATTACAACGTTTGCTCAGATCGTGTCAGTGAAATTATTCTTGCAGGAATGGAATCCTTTATCCCACACTCCACTTTAAAATCTCGTCCTTTATCTAAACCTTGGTTTTCCAATAAATGTGCTAAGGCTGTCCAAGAGAAGAACGTTGCATATCGTAATTGGCTTGTTTCTAATTCTTCAGTTTCATTTTCTGCCTACACCAAAGCTCGCAACAATTGTAAAGCAGTTATTAATTAGTCCAAACTAGAGTTTGAACAGGCTAAGAGTAGAAAACTTGCTTCTTGCCCTAATGGTAGCCGAGCATTCTGGTCTCTTGCCAAAGCTATTGGCCGCAACTTTTGCCCATCTCTGCTCCCATCTCTGTCCAAACCAGATGGTTCTGTTGTCACTTCAGCCAAGGATAAAGCTGACCTGCTAGCATCCCATTTTTCTTCGAGCTCATGTATTAATGATCTTGGTAAAACACCTCCCACCATTCCTAACACGCTCCATTCAATGCCTCCTGTGGTCTTCCGTCAAAAGGATATCAGAAGGATTTTGATGAATCTTGATGCTAAGAAAGCTCCAGGTCCTGATGGTATTTCTCCACTTGTTCTCAAAACCTGTGCTCCTGAACTTACTCCTATTCTTTGCCGCCTTTTTTCACTTTCTTATTCCAAAGGTGTGTTTCCTTCTGCTTGGAAATTTGCTCATATCCAGCCAGTTCCTAAAAAGGGTGACAAATCCATCCAATTATCGTCCCATTGCAATTACTTCTACTCTTTCTAAAGTAATGGAGAAATCAATTAACTGCCAACTTTTAAACTACCTAGAAACCTTCCGTCTGATCAACGATCGCCAGTATGGATTCCATCAGTGTCGATCCACTGGTGATATTCTGGCTTATGTTACCCATTTATGGACTAATTCAATGGAAAAGTTCGGTGAAACAAGTAGTTGCTCTTGACATCTCAAAGGCTTTTGATCGTGTTTGGCATAAAGGTCTTCTAAACAAGCTTCCATCTTATGGTTTGCCAACTGTTTTTAGTAATTGGTTATCCAGTTTTCTCTCTGATCTACCATCACTGAGGGTGATGGTAGATGGCTCTCTGTCTTCTAACTTCTCCACTAATGCCGGTGTCCCCCAAGGTTCAGTTCTTTCCCCCACTCTTTTCCTCTTGTATATCAATGACCTTCTTCCATTGACTGGAAATCCTATCCATAGTTTTGCCGATGATAGCACATTGCATTCAACTTTCCATTTTGAGAAACCCTGTCCAGCTCAATCAGCTTCAAGTTCTCGAAAATCTGCTGCCAATTCCTTAAATGCCGATCTTCAGGTAATTCTCCAGTGGGGCAAAGACAACTTAGTTGATTTCAACCCTTCTAAAACTCAATCTTGTCTTATATCTCGCAAAAAAGATTCTTCTGCTCCTATGCTTATCTTTAGTGACACTCCGATTTCTAGGCAAAATGATTTATCTCTTTTGGGGATTACCCTGACTTCTAATCTCTCTTGGCACAAGCACATTACAAATATTGCTTCCTCTGCATCTAAAAAACTTGGTTTTCTCTTTCGCTCTCGGCATTACTTTTCTCCCAAACAGCTGCTCACTCTGTATAAATCGCAAATCCACCCTGCCATGGAATATTGTTCCCACATCTGGGGTGGTACCCCTAAAACCTCTCTCAGGCTTCTTGATTTCATTCAGAAGAGGGCAGTTAGGTTAATTAATGATTCATCTCTAACAGAGTCTCTCCACTCGCTTTCTCATAGACGCACTGTTTCTGCTGCATGCCTCTTCTACAGATACTTCCATGGGCACTGTTCTTCTGAATTGGCTGCTATAATTCCCGCTCTCTCTTTCAAAACAGTCCGAACACGTGCCGCCACCAGCCAACATCCATTTACTGTCCAACTTCACACTCACTGAACCAACTTTCATCTTCCTCGTTTATTCATTCAACTGCTGTTTTCTGGAACAACCTTCCTTCATACGTATTTCCTGAAAATTACAATCTACAGAAGTTCAAGTCCAATATCAACAAATATCTTCTTTCATCTTCTCAACCTCCAACCCAAGCACGGTACTAAGCACTATAGGTTATAACACCTCTCGTGTTTGGGGTTCTGATAAAAAAAAAAAAAAACCTCCCAGCATTGGTGTACATGCAAGTATACATGCACCTGTTCTTTTTCTTAGCTACCCTAACACAACCCATGTGTTTACTTGTACCCCAATGATTCCCAGTAGTCTCTGAAATATCCTGCATGTTATTTTGCAGGCTGCTGTTCATTCCAATAGAAGCAGTGCAAGAATCACTTTCACCTCTGCCAGTGGCTACTGTTAATCTATTAGTCCCTGTATCCCTCCAATCTAGCAGTTTTCTGACCCAACTAACACTGCCTCGATAGCATCAGCAAACATTCTTGCACTCTTTCTATTTAAGTGTATCCCATCCCTGTAGAAGCAGTCTCTCCTGTTAACAAGTACAGACCAGGCTGAAAAAAATACTACCCCTTGAGCCTTGCACAATCTTTCCAGGGCCGAATTGATCGACAGGGCTCTCATCATATACTCCCTCCTATCGTGTCTGGGCAGAATTGCAGACACTTTCAAATTCAACCCTAATTCACAGCTTTTTTTCAACAGTGACCTGTACTTGTTAAGTAATTCCGCCGGTCTCCTAGTCTTAATATCATTAGTGCCAACATGTACAACTATATCACCTTTTGTTCCATTAAAAGATGATATCCGCTCTACAACGTCATCAACCTCTGCCCCTGGCAGACATACCCTGGTCCTCAAGTTATAAAGCTACATAAAATCATTATACATATTGGGTCAGTTTATTCATAGCTATGTATAGAAAGAGGCTATGACTAACATTTAAAATGGGTTTATATAGCCTTGAATTTAGAATAAATAACTAAATAAAAAATTTAAACATATATAAAAATAATAAAAACTAATAGTAAAAATAAAATATATAAAAAAACAAAAAGAAAAGACAAAACCTATGTGTTTTCCTTCTCATGCAAGTAACTAACTAGTTGATCTTTGAATTTCTCCTAAGCTGTAGCTTCAACTACCTCCATGGGTTAAAGAGAGTATTTATACATGTTGCTTTAGCATTAGTAGGGGCATATGATGAAAGCAAGGAAGCTCATGCAGCATCAGCCAAAAGAAACACAAAAAACTCCCATTTCACTCCTCCATTCGTTCCAAGTACCTACCTATCCAGCTCAGACTTAAATTTATTTAGGCTATCAACTTCCACAACAAAGGATGGAAGTCTGTTCCACCAACCAACTACCCGCTAGCTAAAGGCAAACTTCCGCATATCTATCCTACATCTGTCTTTCCTCAATTTGAATTTATGCCCTCTCAAATGATTATTCTGAGCAACAGGAATGATTCCATCAGCATTGAGCATGCTCAAATCATTCAAGGCTTTATACACCTCAATTAGATCAGCTCACAGGTGTATAGTCTACAGACACTGTAATTTGCAAAATTTAAGCATTCCTTCGTAAAAGCAACCTTTTGTTCCATTCACTAATCTTATTGCCGTTCTCTGTAATCGTTCCAACAGCTCTACATCGTTCTTAAAATGAGGCCTCCAGACCTGTATACAGTACTCAAGGTGTGTGGACTGACTATTGCCTTATATAAGGGGATAATCACCTCCTTATCCCTGCTAGAAAAATTCTTGTATATCATTGACAAGACACTATGAGCTACTCTTGCAGACCGTCTGCACTGCTCAGAAAACTTCATATCTGGGTGCACAATTACCCACAGGTCCTTTTCGTTTTCTACCACTGTCAGTGTAGTACCACAGAGTTGATACGTCACTCTGGGTTTGTTGCTTACCATACATAGTACTTTACATTTGTCAATGTTAAACTTCATTTGCCACCACTCAGCCCATCTGCTCAACTTTTCTAGATCCTGTTGCAGCAGCGTACTGTCATTAGCGTCCTTAACAACCCTGGCAACCATCGTATCATCTGTAAACTTGGACATTAAGCTTGATATACCATAATCAATATCATTTATAAATACAGAAAACAACAATGGACCCAATACTGAACCCTGAGGGACTCCACTAATAATATTACTCCCCGATGAACAGTGTCCATTGATTACCACTCTCTGTCTTCTCCCCCTCAACCATCCCTTTATCCATAGCAGCAATGTGCCTCCAATGCCACACTGCTCCAATTTGTTCAGCAGTCTTCCATGTTCAACAGTATCAAAAGCCTTTCTAAGATCCAAATATATGGATAAAGTTATTCCCTGCATCCAGTTCCTTTGTGACCACATCATAGTATCCAAGCAAATTGGTCAGGCAAGACTTTCCCTTAACAAAACCATGCTGTGTTTGAGCTATAACTGAAGTCTTGTCTAGATGATCCTGCAGTGCTTCTTTAACCAGTGCATCCATTAATTTTACTGGAACAGAAGTTAAACCAACAGGTCTATAATTACTTGTGTTGCCCTTTGATCCTCCTTTGTGAATTGGGGTCACATTTGCACATCTCCAGTCCATGGGTACCTCCCCCGAGTCCAAAGAAGCTCTCATAATTATGGCTAATGGTTTGCTTACTTCCTTTGCTGCCTCCTTTAATATAACTGAATAGATCCCGTCCACCCCGAGTGCCTTGATGTTTATCTTCAACAATTTCTCCTCCACTTTCCTCTCAGTTATTACAAAGTCATCCAGCTCACTGCCAGAGTTTAACTCACCTCTGGCAATCCCCTCCCTGAATAACTCCTCATTAGTGAGGAGTTATTCAGGGAGGGGAAAATACTCTAGATGCAAAATACTCATTTGGTTTGTTACCACCTGAGCAGGATCATCAAAGTTGAATCATCAATATCCAATGGACCAATGTGATTCATCCCTTTCCTTCTAGAATTTACATAGGTAAAGAACTCTGTTATTTTTCTTTGCATCCTTTGCCAAGGATTTCTCGTAATTTGCCTGCCTAATCTCCTTTGTTACTTGGTTACAGACCAGCTTATATCTATCATAGTCTTCCATGTCACCCATTAATTTATATGTATCCCATGCATTTTTCTTCTCTGCAACATGTTTCATTAGTTTATCTGACATCCATTTAGGCCTAAACCTTGAAAAATATTCCATAGTTGGTATGTAAAGCCTAGTAGCTTCCAAGATAAATTCGTTGAATGCTTCCTATTTTGAATTTGCTGTTAGTATAATCATCAGTTGGTCCCACCCTATAGAATTTAAATTCTGTCTCAGACCACCGTAGTCACCTTTACGAAAGCAAAAAAAACTTCCTTCCTAAATTCGACTGATCACTGCCACCTAGTGGTTCCTTTATCTGCAGATTCTTAATGCATGAAGAATCACTACTGATAATCAGATTAAGAGTATTACTCCCTCTAGTTGCCTTCCGAACATGCTGATATAGAAAACAATCATCCAATAAATTCACAAAAGCCTTGCTAGTGTTTCAGTGACCAACAAATTCCAGTCAATATCTGGGAAATTAAAATCCCCCATTACAAGACTCTCTGATTCACTGGCCCACTATTTCCCTGTACAGTTCCTTATTATACTCATCAGAGTCATTAGGCCAATAACACACTCCTACTCTAAATTTTGATCTCCCAATGCTTATGTCACACCAAACTGACGCGACACTGCACTGTCCAGCGATGTCGACTGGCTTCATTTCCTTGGATTTTATGTGTTTCTTAACTAATAGCATAACCCCTCCTCCCTTCCTATTCTGTCTATCCTTTCAGTAGACATTGTACTCCCCAAATTCCAGTTCTGCATTCCTTATATCTGTGTGACACCACGTCTTTGATATCCCAACAATATCTGCCTTTGATGTTTTGAGCAATACCTCAAATTCATTTACCAAACTCCTAGCATTGGTGTACATGCAAGTATACATGCACCTGTTCCTATTCTTATCTACCCAAACACAACCCATGTGTTTACTTGTACTGCAATGACACACAGCAATCTCTGAAATACCCTGCACCTTGTTTTCCAGGCTGCTGCTCATTCCAATAGAAGCAGTGCTAGAATCATTTTCACCTCTGCCAGTGGCTACTGTTAATCTATTAGCCCTTGTATCCCCCCAAGCTAGCAGTTTTCCGACCCACCTAACACTGCCTCGATAGCATCAGCAAATATTCTTGCACCCTTTCTATTTAAGTGTATCCCATCCCTGTAGAAGCAGTCTCTCCTGTTAACAAGTACAGACCAGGCTGAAAAAAATTCTACCTCTTCAGCCTTGCACAATCTTTCCAGTGCCAAATTGATTGACAAGGCTCTCATCATATACTCCCTTCTATCATGTCTGGTCAGAATTGCAGACACTTTCAAATTCAACCCTAATTCATGGCTTTTTTTCAACAGTGACCTGTACTTATTAAGTAGTTATTATGCCGGTCTCCTACTCTTAATATCATTAGTGCCAATGTGTACAACAATATCACCCTTTGTGCCCTTAAAAGATGATATCTGCTCTACAACATCAACCTTTGCCCCTGGCAGACCAACCCTGGTTCTGTTCCACCTATCCTTTTTACATTGCATGTTCCCTGTTTCCTTGACAATAGAATCACCAACAACTACTAGTTCCTGTGGGACCAGTGCATTCTGCCTTGGGGGTTGCTGCTGTGTTACGTGATGATCAAGTGCAAGCTCTGGCATTGATGTGGGCAGCTGAGAGCTTGATGGGCCCCTCAATTTAGATCCTTTGAGAGCATCCACCCTGTCCTGCAAGCTCTCATATAGGCCCATAACAACGCTGAGTTGTCGCCTGATTTCATTACACTCCTTACATCGCGTGTGCACACAAAGACATTCTCCTTGGCAGTATCATGTCCCATACCTGATTGCTCCACAAACATCAAGCAAGCAGTGCATTTTAAAAGGCTGTCATTCAGAGATCAATTGCTCCCCTCAGTTCTCCCCTGAGCCACAGCACTCCATTTAGCTTGAGCCTTTTGCTTTGCTGCTCTGGTCTGGTCTGAGTCATAATTCCAATTCAATTTCAATCTCAGTTCAAAATTATAACGCTAAACTTGTATCCCAACGCAGTTGTAACACTATATATATTTTTTAATTGTCAAGTATTACGTTCGAGTTTCTTTATGTAAGTTCCATATCAAGTTATGCATTAATTAATTATGTTATGTTCGTAAAATCTAAGTCGTTATATGTATTTAAATAAAAGTACAATTTAATTGACAATGAAGTTCAACAAGATTGGGAATCATTAGGTCTTGGGGGTTAATATGCATATGTTGCCAGCGGGTTATATGTATCTGCTGACCTTCCCTTAAATTATTATTACCTTCAAATATAAATAATTACCAATTTTTATATTTTAAATTGATCACCCCATTATGGAAATTCCTTGTAGGGTACCAAATGGTACAGTATAATTTTCATTGATAAGGTTTAATGCTTTAAACCTACCTTGAAAAACTGCCAGTTGCAGGATAGGATGCCACAAAAGATCCCATAATATTGCATATACCTAAATATAAATGAGGTTCAAGATAATAAATATGTGAAATAAAAAAAAAAAGAAAAAAGAAATAAATTCAATTACAAAAGAATTGCTTTTGCAAAGCAAAACATTCTGAATTAAAATAAAATAAAAAAATATATATAAAAAAGCCATACCAGATTCGACTTGATTCTTATTTGATAAAAATTGCTCTACCTGTAATCAATATTTTGTAAATAAATGCATATACTATGGCACTTTTAAGTAAGTCTTATGCATAAATGCTTATTTGTAAATAAAAATTAAAATAGTCTCTCCAAGAAGTGTAATGGCTGAATAATATTACTAACGAATGAAGAATAGCACAGCCTCAATTTTTTTACAATACTGAGGGAAGAACTGATGATGTTCCATTCTTCATTAGTTGCAATTATTCAGTATTTAAGGTTTGACCATTAAAGTAATCAATCATGGATAATAAAAAAAAGGTAACAGATAATATTAATTAAAATAACAGAAAAGTGGTAAAGGTTGTACAGTTATATTTCAGTGCAGGTATTCTTATAATTTAAAGATTGCATGCATTTTTGCATTCAATTTCTGTCTTGGTGACACTTTATTCCTCCAACAAAACAGGCCAACGCTTGGTTGTCAGGGCTTGGGCTTATGCTCACATTAGAAATAATGCCATTATTTATGAGTTTACTTACATAGATACAGGCTAACAGAGGCTACTTATCATCTGATATAAGATCAGTAAGTCGCAAAAGAGTTGTCAAGACAGTGTCCTGAATTTTAAATGAACAACAGACTCACCTTTCTGGCAATGCAACTTTTACCAAATGACATTATCAAGTTGAATTTATGGATAACAATGTCATCTCTAATGTGAGCATAAGTCTAAGTCCAAAAGTTGATGGCTGAATGTCAGATGTTATCGGAGAGACCAAAATGCTTCCAAGACAGAAACTGAATACAGAAATACATACAAATTTAAAAATAAAATAACAGAACTTCCAATGAGCCACCAGGTGTTCTATAATGGGCTAAGTGAACCTCTATGTACTTAAGCAGAAAAAAGACAAAAAAAGTGATAAGACATTTATCATTCATATGTAGGGCAATTAACAAAAAAAAAAAAAAAAAATCACCTGTCTAATTCATCCTTAAATTTATTTAACTGCACTCTGCACATCCACAGCACAAGATGAAAATATATTCCAACAATAAATTATTTTCTGGCTGAAAGAAAATTTTTACATATAATTCTGCAAAACCATCCTTTTCAATTTAGGTTCTCTTGTGTGGGTGTCATCCACGAAAGAGTAAGGACTCCGTCAGCATTTAGTTTGCTGAATCCATTTAAAATCTTAAACACTTCAATCAGGCCTCAAGGTGCCTGGTTTAAGATGCTGAAATTTGCAGAAATGAATTCTTTTTTGATAAATTACCCTTTTGCACCCCTAACTAATCTTGTTGCTCTTCTCTGCATTCATTCTAGCAGATCTACCTCCTTCCTAAAATGAGGCTTTCAGACCAGAATGCAGCACTGAAGATGTGGTGAAACCATTGTCTTCTTGTCATTATCCCATTAAACCATTACTGATTATTCCATTATTGACAGGATCAATTGCCACAAGTTACCAACAGCACTAAGAATATAAAACAAGTCTGTAAAGATAATTACACTATTCTTATTCATGAGGCATAATTACCATTGCAGCTCTTTCAACTTGTCTGCCTAACATATGACTGACTGCTGACTCAGTGAAATAAACTTTTGCTATACTTGCTTACTTTACAGAAATGGAAAATAGGCTTATGAGATCACTGCAGATGTGTATTGTACGTTACCGTGGTTCAAGCTTGCATGACTAAATATAGTAATGTTCTTGATTCTTTCTCTCTCTTGTGATATACATAGAGCACATACTGAAGTTTTTTTTTTTTTTTTTTTTTTTAAATTCAACCATATTTATGGTACCATAAAAGGATCCTAGTGTATTATGATGGAATTAATCTTATTTTGATGTGATACCCCTCGAACAAGATGGCTGATATTTGAATAACAAACACTATCCACTTAGAATTCTTTTGTTCACAATCTGATTCACACAAAAAAAAATTACTATTGCATTAATACACTTTATATTGAAGTCTGGGTGCGAGGTTAGCCTGTGCGGACATAGCTCCTTGAAGCTCTTCGAACAGAGAAGTTTTTTCTGATTTATTTTCTGATTTATTAGCTTAAATTGTCATATTAACTTATTTTCTAGAGTAGCTTTATATTCCTAGTTACAATACTTAGTTTAAAGTTTAACTTAGACAGAGATTTTGTAGGTATTACTTAGTATCGGTAACGGTATCAAATCCACGTGTTACAAATTGAACGAGAGGTCTTGTTTTTTAACCAAATTTAGTCGATTTATTAACCAATTGTTATATCAAATTATCTTCTATAAGTAGATTATAGACCTAGTCAGGATCCTTAGTTTATTCTAAATTGAGATAGCGAGATTTGGAAGCTAATCAATACTTACGAGTCCGTAGAAGTACCGTTCGAGAATTCCCGCCATTTTTACACGATAGCATAAGCTTAGTGTAGTATAGTGCATAATATAATATTGTCAATTAATCAGTAAATCTATTAATCTTGATAAACTTTATTGTCAATTAAATTGTATTTTTAACTCTATATATATATATATATATATAACGACTTAATCGTAACAAAAAATTAATACATAACTATAGTGGTACACGTGATACGGAAGTTGTATAAAGGGAACTCGTAGAAAACACTAGATACCGAAAAAAAATATATATATAACATAACTGTTTTGGGATATAACTTAAGGATTTAATTTTTGTTTTGAAATTTTATTGAATTAAATCGGAATCATGACTCTGACCAGAGCAGCAAAGCAAAAGGCTCAAGCTAATGGGAGTGCTGTGGTTCAGGTGAGAACTGAGGGGGGCAGTTGCCCTCTGAATCAGTCTTTTAAAATGCACTGTTTGCTTGATGTTTGCGGAGCAGTCGGGTATGGGACATGATACTGCCAAGGGGGATGTCTTTGTGTGTGCACGATGTAAAGAGTGCAAGGAAATCAGGCGACAACTCAGCGTTGTTATGGGCCTTTATGAGAGCTTGAAGGACAGGGTGGATGCCCTCGAAGGAAATAAATTGAGGGGCCCATCAAGCTCTCAGCTGCCCACATCAACGCCAGAGCTTGCACTTGGTCATCAGGCAACACAGAGGCAGGCCCCTAGGCAGAATGCGCTGGTCCCACAGGAACTAGTAGTTGTTGGTGACTCTATTGTCAGGGAAACGGGGAACATGCTTTGTAAAAAGGATAGGTGGAATAGGACCAGGGTATGTCTGCCGGGGGCAAAGGTTCATGACGTTGTAGAGCGGATATCATCTTTTAAGGGCACAAAAGGTGATATAGTTGTACACGTTGGCACAAATGATATTAAGAGTAGGAGACCGGCAGAATTACTTAGCAAGTACAGGTCACTGTTGAAAAAAAGCCGTGAATTAGGGTTGAATTTGAAAGTGTCTGCAATTCTGCCCAGACACGATAGGAGGGAGTATATGATGAGAGCCTTGTCGATCAATTCGGCCCTGGAGGGATTGTGCAAGGCTCAAGGGGTAGAATTTTTTTCAGCCTGGACTGTACTTGTTAACAGGAGAGATTGCTTCTACAGGGATGGGGTACACTTAAATAGAAAGGGTGCAAGAATTTTTGCTGATGCTGTCGAGGCAGTGTTAGGTGGGTCGGAAAACTGCTAGTTGGGGGGGATACAAGGACTAATAGATTATCAGTAGCCACTGGCAGAGGTGGAAGTGATTCTTGCACTGCTTCTATTGAAATGAGTAGAAGCCTGAAAAACAAGATGCAGGATATTTCAGAGACTGCTGGGAGTCATTGCGGTACAAGTAAACACATGGGTTGTGTTAGGGTAGCTAAGAATAGAAACAGGTGCATGTATACCTGCGTGTACACCAATGCTAGGAGTTTGGTAAATAAATTTGATGAATTTGAGTTATTGCTCAAAACATCAAAGGCAGATATTGTTGGAATATCAGAGACGTGGTGTCACACAGATATAAGTAACGCGGAACTGGAATTTGGGGAATACAATGTGTATAGAAAGGATAGACAGGACAGGATGGAAGGAGGGGTTATGCTATTAATTAAGAAACACAAAGTCCAAGGAAGTGAAGCCAGTCTACATCGATGGACAGGGCAGTGTCGAGTCAGTTTGGTGTGACATAAGCATAGGGAAATCAAAACTGAGAGTAGGAGTGTGCTATAGGCCTAATGACTCTGATGAGTATAATAAGATATTGTACAGGGAAATAGAGTGGGCCAGTAAATCAGAGAGTTTTATAATGGGGGATTTTAATTTCCCAGATATTGACTGGAATTTGCGGGTTGATCACTCGCACACTAGCAAGGCTTTTGTGGATTTATTGGATGATTGTTTTCTACATCAGCATGTTCGTGAGGCAACAAGAGGGAGCAGTACTCTTGATCTGATTATCAGTAGTGATTCTTCATGCATTAAGAATCTGCAGGTAAATGAACCACTAGGTGGCAGTGATCACAATGTGCTGAAGTGGGATTTACTCAAAGAGGTAACTACCATCAGAGGTAAAGGGAAGGGTTTTTGTTTTCGTAAAGGCGACTATGAAGGACTGAGACAGTATTTAAATTCTATACAGTGGGACCAACTGATGACATTACCAACAGCAAACTCAAAATGGGAAGCATTCAAGGAACTAATATTGGAGGCTACCAGGCTTTACATACCAACTAAGAAATATTGTTCAAGGTTTAGGCCTAAATGGTTGTCAGATGAACTAATGAGACATGTGGCAGAGAAGAAAAATGCATGGGATGCATACAAATTAATGGGTGACATGGAAGCCTATGATAGATATAAGTTGGTCTGTAACCAAGTCACAAAGGAGATTAGGCAGGCAAAGGCAGACTACGAAAAATCCTTGGCAAAGGATGCAAAGAAAAACAGAAAAGAGTTCTTTACATATTTAAACTCAAGAAGGAAAGGGATGAATCAGATTGGTCCACTGAATATTGATGGTTCAACAGTTGAGGATCCTGCTCAGGTTGCTAACAATCTAAACGAGTATTTTGCATCTACATTCACGCATGAGGAGTTATTCAGGAAGGAGAATGATGTAGGTAAAGTAAACATTGGCAGTAAGCTGGATGATTTTGTAATAAATGAGAGGAAAGTGGAGGAGAGATTGTTGAGGATAAACATAAAAAAGGCACCTGGGGTGGATGGGGTCTATCCAGTTATATTAAAGGAGGCAGCAAAGGAAGTAAGCAAACCCCTAGCCATAATTATGAGAGCTTCTTTGGACTCAGGGGAGGTACCCATAGACTGGAGATGTGCAAATGTAACCCCAATTCACAAAGGAGGATCAAAGGCTGACACAAGTAATTATAGACCTGTTAGTTTAACTTCTGTTCCAGGTAAATTAATGGAGGCACTGGTTAAAGAAGCACTGCAGGATCATCTAGACAAGAATTCAGTTATAGCTCAGACGCAGCATGGTTTTGTTAAGGGCAGGTCTTGCCTGACCAATTTGATTGGATACTATGATGTAGTCACAAAAGAACTGGATGCAGGGAATAACTTTGATATTATATATTTGGATCTTAGAAAGGCTTTTGATACTGTTGCACATGGAAGACTGCTGCACAAATTGGAGCAGTGTGGCATTAGAGGCAAATTGCTGCTATGGATAAGGGGATGGTTGAGTGGCAGAAGACAGAGAGTGGTAATCAATGGACACTGCTCAATGTGAACTAATGTTATTAGTGGAGTTCCTCAGGGTTCAGTGTTGGGTCCGTTGTTGTTTTCGGTGTTTATGAATGATATTGATGATGGGATATCAAGTTTAATGTCCAAGTTTGCAGATGATACAAAGGTTGGCAGGGTTGTTAAGGACACTACTGTCGCTATGCTGCTGCAACAGGATCTGGAAAGGTTGAACAGATGGGCTGAGAGGTGGCAAATGAAGTTTAACATTAACAAATGTAAAGTACTACATATGGGAAACAGTAACCCCAGAGCAACGTATCAACTCTGCGGTACTACACTAACAGTGGTAGAGAATGAAAAGGACCTGGGGGTAATTGTGCAGGCAGATATGAAGTTCTCTGAGCAGTGCAGACGAGCTGCAAGAGTAGCTCATGGTGTCTTGTCAATGATATACAGGAATTTTTCTAGCAGGGATAAGGAGGTGATTATTCCCTTGTATAAGGCAATGGTTAGGCCACATCTTGAGTACTGTATACAGGTCTGGAGGCCTCATTTCAAGAAGGATGTAGAGCTGCTGGAACGGGTACAGAGAAGGGCAACAAGATTAGTGAATGGAACAAAGGGTTGCTCTTACGAAGAAAGGCTTAAGTTTTGCAAATTACAGAGTCTGGAGACTAGGCACCGGCGAGGTGATCTGATAGAGGTGTATAAGGCTATGAATGGTTTGAGCATGCTCAATGCCAATGGGATTCTTCATCTTGCTCAGAATAATCACCTCAGAGGGCATAAATTCAAAATGAGGAAGGACGGATGTCGGATAGATGTGCGGAAATTTGCCTTTGGCCAGCGGGTGGTTGGTTGGTGGAACCGACTTCCATCACTTGTTGTTGAAGTTGATAGCCTAAGCAAATTTAAAGCTCAACTGGACAGGTATTTCGAACGAACGGAGGGGTGAAATGGGAGTGGTGTGTGGTTTTTTTTTTGCTGATGCTGAATAAGCTTGCTTTCTTGCATCATATGCCTCTACTAATGCTAATGCTATATAATAATGAAAATGATACTTCGCTGCAATAACCAAACCGATTTATTTTGGAAAAAAATTAACTGAAATTTAACACTAAAAGCAAATAAAATCTTTCAGAATGAATTTGTATACCTTCTCACTGATTAACAACAGTTTGGATGACGAGTAATGTCTATTGTCACTAAGTCGTACTCCTGCAGGGATCAGATAATACAAGGAAACAAAAGATATGTCAATTGGGTGAGAGACAGTTCATCATACAGCAATTCAATGCACAATAATTTGGTGTATACAATAATTCCACTTATGACAAATCGGTGTACGAGGCAATTTGGTGTATGACAGTTTAGTATATGAGACAATTCGGTGCATGACATTTGGCTTTATGTGATAGTTTGGTATATAACAAGAAAGGATATTTTTTTATCAATTTATTTTGTTTAAAAGTATTCAAGCCAATCCTACTCACAGGTAGGTTGGAGAGTTTGCATGCATCTATTATCTTTAGCATAACTGTCTGTTCACATCGTAACAACTTTACAATATGGATAGACAGTCATGCTGAAGATAACAGGTGTATAATTAACCAATTCATGCTGCTATTCCAGGAACTTCCAATAGTATTGGGGACTTCCCCTTTCTTTTGTTATATCTATGATATACCATTTAAGATACACATTGGGAACACTTTGTGTCAGGACCCGGATGTACCACATAGAACCCCATCATGATAGCAGGAATTATTATGAGTTTGTGTATAATCTCCCCTTCCCCGCCACTGGGTAACTTAAGGGTTTTTTTTTTATATATATATATATATCAAGCAAACAAGAAAAATAAATAATACAATATATGCAATTTACAGCCATTGTATAAGGCTGGTACAAAAAACACCCTTTTAACTACTTTTCTCCATGCTAACAATGGGTCTTCCAGCTTAAAAACTCTGAATCAGAGGCACTGGAACTGCTATGGGATCTGAGGTACCTAAGGGACTAATCACTTCAACCGTGTACTTAGAAGGCTTGTTTGTGAGAAAATGATCAAGCATGTTGGCTGTGGTTAGGATTGTCCAGTATTCTTGTAGGTAAATGAACAATCTGAGCAGGGTCATTAGAAATTGCAAAAGCTTCAGCATCTCGACCAGCTGGGTTGGTGTGACTAGAAAACGGAAGCCAGCTGGAATTGTGAAGATTAAAATCACCAAGGAAAATTACCTCACTGTTAGGAAAGTTGGACTGGAGAAAGTCAAGTTGCAAAGAGAGGAGGTCAAAGAGCTCCAAGTGATTAGTGGAGTTGGGAGAATGGTAGAGGCAACAGATGAATTTGACATAATGAGGTAAAGAGATTTTAAGCCAGAGAAGATTGAAAAGAGGAAATTCCAAATTACAAATTCTCTGACAGGGAATATGGGAACAGACATATGCACAAGTACCACCTTTGAGGCGAAAGTAATCATACAGTGAATAATTTGGGCAACTGAGATGAGTAGTAGTTGAATTAACCAATAACTGTGATTCTGTCAGAAAAAGTACATGGGGTTTGGCAGACTGCAAGTGGAAATGGACATCGTTGAGATTGGAATTGAGACCACATATATTTGTGAAATGAACTAGGAAGCGTTTGCTTTCATTTAAGCAAATACGTTTGCTTTCATTTAAGCAAGTACATTTGCTTTCTTGAATCATTTGCCACTACTAATGCTAATCTAACATTGTACAAGCAAAACTTCCTCCCTTGCAGATACAGGCTTCAGGGAGCTGCACTTTAATCAGCTTGAGAGTGACCTTTAAAACTCTAGACCATGATGGGTAGTGAAATGTCAAACAGCAATACTCACCTTTTTGGATGCTTGGCTTTTACAAACTGCAGAAAGTGCAATGTGTCACTATCATGTTTGACACTCACTACTGTGAAAACAGCCCTACCTTTGCTAGTACTGCAAATGAAGTTACAGGAAAGGCCCATGTGCATGTTCTTCTGTGTTGTCTGAAAGCAATTCAGACTCTCACAGCCATCACTGCAATTGTCCTTAAGATACTGATGTCCAAACTGCTCAGAATGCTAATATCCTGGAGTAGCTATGCCAACCATAGTTCCAACACTAACATTCACCCCTCTCACATCTCATGAAGTTGTACAGGTAAAGCTGCCTTGCACGCACCAGGGTCATTAATGTTCAATACCTCTTCAAAACTTCCGATGTCAACGATTGCTCAGATCGTGTCAGTGAAATTATTCTTGCAGGAATGGAATCCTTTATTCCACTTCAAAATCTCATCCTCTATCTAAACCTTGGTTTTCCAACAAATGTGCTAAGACTGTTCAAGAGAAGAATGTTGCATATCGTAATTGGCTTGTTTCCAATTCTTCAGTTTCATTTTCTGCCTACACCAAAGCTCGCAACAAATGTAAAGCAGTCACTAATCAGTCCAAACTAGATTTTGAACAGGCTAAGAGCAGAAAACTTGCTTCTTGCCCTAATGGTAGCCGAGCATTCTGGTCTCTTGCCAAAGCTATTGGCAGTAACTTTTGCCCATCTCTGCTCCCACCTCTGTCAAAACCAGATGGTTCTGTTGTCACTTCAGCCAAGGATAAAGCTGACCTGCAAGCATCCCATTTTTCTTCCAACTCATGTATTAATGATCTTGGTATAACACCTTCCACCATTCCCAACTCGTTCCATTCAATGCTTCCTGTGGTCTTCTGTCAAAAGGATGTCAGAAGGATTTTGACGAAGCTAAGAAAGCTCCAGGTCCTGATGGTATTTCTCCACTTGTTCTCAAAATCTGTGCTCCTGAACTTAATCCTGTTCTTTGCCGCCTTTTTTCACTTTTTTATTCCAAAGGGGTTTTTCCTTCTGCTTGGAAATTTGCTCATATCCAGCAAGTTCCTAAAAAGGGTCACAAGTCCCTCCATCCAATTATCGTCCCATTGCAATTACTTCTACTCTTTCTAAAGTAATGGAGAAATCAATTAACTGCCAACTCTTAAACTACCTAGAAACCTTCTGTGATCAACGATTGCAAGTATGAAATCCAGTGTCGATCCACTGGTGATATTCTGGCTTATGTTACCCATTTATGGACAAATTCAATGGAAAAGTTTGATGAAACACAAGCAGTTGCTCTTGACATCTCAAAGGCTTTCAATAGTGTTTGGCATAAGTTTTTTAAACAAGCTTCCATCTTATGGTCTGCCAACTGTTTTTTGTAATTGGTTATCCAGTTTTCTCTCTGATCGCTCACTGAGGGTGATGGTAGATGGCTCTCTGTCTTCTAACTTCTCCACTAATGCTGGTGTCCCCCAACGTTCAGTTCTTTTCCTCTCGTATATTAACGACCTTCCATGACTGGAAATCCTTTCCATAGTTTTGCTGATGATAGCACATTGCATTCCACTTTCCATTTTGAAAAACCTTGCCCTGCTCAATCAGCTTCAACTTCTCGAATATCCGCTACCAATTCCTTAAATACCGATCTCCAGGTAATTCTCCAGTGGGGAAAAGACAACTTAGTTGATTTCAATCCTTCTAAAACTCAGTCTTGTCTTATATCTCGCAAAATGATACATCTCTTTTGGGGATTACCCTTACTTCTAATCTCTCTTGGCACAAGCACATTACAAATATTGCTTCCTCTGCATCTAAAAACCTTGGTTTTCTCTTTCGCTCTCACTTTTTTTCCAAACAGCTGTTCACTCGGTAAAAATCGCAAATCTGTCCTACCATGGAATATTGTTCCCACATTGGGGCAGTGCCCCCAAAACCTCTCTCAGGCTTCTAGATTCCATTCAGAAGAGGGCAGTTAGGTTAATTAATGACTCCTCTCTAACAGGGTCTCTCCACTCTGTCTCATAGACGTACTGTTTCTGCTTCATGCCTTTTCTACAGATACTTCCATGGGCACTGTTCTTCTGAATTGGCTTCTATAATTCCCGCTCTCTCTTTCAAAACAGTCCAAACACGTGCCACCACAGCCAACATCCATTTACTGTTCAACTTCAAACTCACAGAACCAACTTTTCATCTTCCTCGTTTATTCATTCAACTGTCGTTTTCTTGAACAACCTTCTTTCATACGTATTTCCTGAAAATTACAGTCTACAGAAGTTCAAGTCTAATGTCAACAAATATCTTCTTTTGTCTTCATCCACGCATGGTACTAAGTACTATAGGTTCTAATACTTCTCGTGTTTGGGGTTTTCATAAAAAAAAAAAAAAAAAACCTATTGTGTGGTGCACATGCTTTTCCAGGTCGCAGCACGTTTATGATGAAACAATGACCCATCTGCAATGAAAACTTTCATCTAAGAATACTCCTTACATGGTTAGAAAGTGCACTACAACATGCTGTACAGATTTTGACAAATTCTATAAGACATGCATGATAAACATTACAAACACTATGTTGCCCTATGTACGCACATAAACCCAAATCCATCAGTCCAGATCAGTTTTCCAAATCCATCAGTATCAGTTTGATATTGCTAAATATTTCATTTTCACAATGTCTTTATTTAATTTTAATCATTTTCGTTAACCACAATTTAATTTAAAGGTAACCTATTCAACTATTCAGTTTCTGAAATTTACTTACCAAGAGCTATCATTTCTTGTGTGGCATCCAGCTTCTTCCCCTTTGCTAAAAAACAAATATGTTAATAATAGCAACCAAAAATTGATTTCTGCCTAAATAACACTTTCAAAAAGTACATAATTCTAAAAATAAATTTATGTTGTTTTAATAATGACTTTTGACATTAAGTACAGAAGTAGCCAAAATAGTCCATTAAACACAAATACTGAAGATGATTCATTTGACAGTACAATAATTTATAAAAAGAATATCTAAAACAAGTTGTATAGAATTTAGGTGCATCTGAATAATGCTTTTTTCAAAGCTTTTTTATAGTTATTGTTTATCTGTAATAATAAAGGATTTATTGTATTATCAAATATAAATTTTTGTCTGTTTTTATGGTTGCTATTTGACTAAAAATAACGGTATATTCAAGTGCCATATGTGCATAATTCTAAGAAAACTTTTGATGTGAAAACATCTTCGGCTGCACCTATTAAATTTGGGACTGTAAAACTAATTTGTCAAGAAAATGTGATGCGGAAATGACGCAAATTATATCACTACTTAAATGATGCCAATGACGCTAACTAAATCACTAACATTGATTAGATGCAAAGATGATGCAAATTACGTTACTTCCTAAATGAAAACTACTCCTAGGCCTTTGTGGAGATAGACATTTGGAATTGAGTTGGGTGCAATTTTTATATCTATGTGGTTTGGATTTTTGTAAGGTCTGCTGACGAGGCTAGTGGGAGCCAGACGTGTTCAAAGCCGCTAAGTAGATTTTCTTATTTATTGATTTGAAATTGTTTTTCTAAAACTTTTGATTTAAATTTAGTAGTATAGCATTATTTTGTGATTTTCTGATTAACCTGGTGTATTTATTCTTTACTCGGTCTTGTAATTGCATAAAAGTATCAAATCCATGTGTTACAAGTTGCAGTTCAGCTGAACGAGAAGTTTTTTAGCCATACTTAGCCACTTTATTGACCAATTGTTACATCAAATTATTTTCTATAAGTAGCTTATAAACCTAGTCAGGATCGGTAGTTTATTTTGAATTGAGACAGCGAGATTTGTAAGTTAATTAATACTTAAGTGTCCATAGATTTACTGTTCGTAACTTGCCGCCTTTGTTATACAATACGTTATATACGAACTAGATAGCGTTAGTAAGTATAGTATAGTATAGTATATAATATAATATTGTCAATTAATCAGTAAAATCTATTAATTTTGTTAAACTTCAGAGGAGAACTGAGGGGGAAGTTGCCCTCTGAATCACAGCCTTTTAAGATGCACTGTTTGCTTGATGTTTGCGGAGCAATCGAGTACGGGACATGATACTGCCATGGGGGATGTCTTTGTGTGTGCACGATGCAAGGAGTGCAAGGAAATTAGGCGACAACTCGGCGTTGTTATGGGCCTATATGAGACCTTGAAGGACAGGGTGGATGCCCTCGAAGGATCTAAATTGAGGGGAACATCAAGCTCCCAGCTGCCCACATCAATGCCAGAGCTTGCACTTGGTCATCATGCAACACAGCGGCAACCCCCAAGGCAGAATGCGCTGGTCCCACAGGAAATAGTAGTTGTTGGCGACTATTATCAGGGAAATGGGGAAATGCTATGTAAAAAGGATAGGTGGAACAGGACCAGGGTATGTTTGCCAGGGGCAAAGGTTAATGACGTAGAGCAGATATCATCTTTAAAGCACAAAAGGTGATATAGTTGTACACGTTGGCACTAATGATATTAAGAGTAGGAGACCAGCAGAATAACTTAACAAGTACAAGTCACTGCTGAAAAAAAAGCTGTGAATTAGGGTTGAATTTGAAAGTGTCTGCAATTCTGCCCAGACATGATAGGAGGGAGTATATGATAGGAGGGAGTATATAATGGAATCAGTGATTCCATTATTTTCCAGGGAAAATAATGGAATCACTGATTAAAGAAGTAATATAGGACCATCTGGACAAGCATGCAATTATACTTTAATTAGGAAGTAGTTTTGTCTAACCAATCTGATAGGTTACTATGATGTGGTGACCAAAGAACTGGATATAATAACTGGATCTACCATTTAATATAATATAACATTTTTTTTTTCATTAGTGACTTTCCTTTCATGCAAAATGCTGTAATTTAGTATTAATATTAGCCATACAGTGCAAAGAAACCAGTGGTTGATTGTTGGAACAGGCTTCGATCTGTTGCTGTGGAAATGGATGGTTTGAATAAATTCAGGGAAGAACTAATGTCGGATGATATGAACGGGAGAAATGTGCAATGTTTTTTTTTCCCTTGCTGATACTATATAAGCTTGCTTTCTTGCATCATTTGTCACTACTACTAATGTGTTCAGGTATGGAGATTGCACCTAAAGAAAGACATTGAACTTCTTGAAAGGGGCCAAAGATGTACCTGGTGAGATCAGCAAATGGATATCTATATGAGGAAAGATGTCAAATATGGCGTGCAGAGCTTGGTAACTAGACACCATAGAAGAGACCTGACTGAGGTGTACAAGGCTCTGAGAGGGAAGAGTAAAATGAACAAGAGTGAAATTTTCACTGTTATAAATGATTACAGAACTAGCAGCCATAAATTTAAATGATGAGCAAAGTGGTTTAGCTTGATTACAGGAGTTTTCTTTTAGCCAGTGAGTTGTTGATTGTGGAATAAGTTTTTCCTGTTCCAGTAATCTTGATTGATTATCAGCAGTGATTCTTCATGCATTAAGAATCTGCAGATAAATGAACCACTAGGTGGCAGTGATCACAGTGTGCTGAAGTGGGAGTTACTGAAAGAGGTAACTACCATTAGGGGTAAAGGGAAGGGTTATTGCTTCCGTAAAGGCGACTACGATGGACTGAGACAGTATTTAAATTCTATACAGTGGGACGAACTGATGATGTTACCAACAGCAAATTCAAAATGGGAAGCATTCAAAGAACTTATCTTGGAAGCTACTAGGCTTTACATACCAACTAAGAAATATTGTTCAAGGTTTAGACCAAAATGGATGTCAGATGAACTAATGAGGCATATGGCAGAGAAGAAAAATGCATGGGATACTTACAAATTAACACATGACACAAAAGCCTATGATAGATACAAGTTGATATGCAACCAAGTTACAAAGGAGGTTAAGCAGGCAAAGGCAGATTACGAGAAATCCTTGGCAAGGGATGCAAAGAAAAACAGCAAAGAGTTCTTTACTTATGTAAACTCTAGAAGGAAGGGGATGAATCAGATTGGTCCACTTGACATTGATGGGTCAACTGTTGATGATCCTGCCCAGGTAGCTAACAAACTAAATGAATATTTTGCATCGACATTCACACATGAGGAGCTATTCAGCGAGGGGAATGCCAGAGGTGTATTCAACTCTAGCAGTAAGCTACAGAATCTTGAAATAACTGGGAGTAAAGTGGAGGAGAAACTGTTGAAGATAAACACAAGAAAGGCACCCGGGGTGGATGGGATCTATCCAGTTATATTAAAGGAGGCAGCAAAAGGAAGTAAGCAAACCCTTAGCCATAATTATGAGAGCTTCCTTGGACTCAGGGGAGGTACCCATAGACTGGAAAAGTGCAAATGTGACCCCAATTCACAAAGGAGGATCAAAGGCTGACACAAGTAATTATAGACCTGTGAGCTTAACTTCTGTTCCAGGAAAATTAATGGAGGCACTGGTTAAAGAAGCGCTGCAGGATCATTTAGACAAGAATTCAGTTATAGCTCAGACACAGCATGGTTTTGTTAAGAGGAAGTCTTGCCTGACCAACTTGATTGGATACTATGAGGCAGTCACAAAAGAACTGGATGCAGGGAATAACTTTGATATTATATACTTGGATCTTAGAAAGGCTTTTGATACTGTTGCACATGGAAGACTGCTACACAAATTGGAGCAGTGTGACGTTGGAGGCAAATTGCTGCTATGGATAAAGGGGTGGTTGAGGGGGAGAAGACAGAGAGTGGTAATCAATGGACACTGCTCATCGTGGACTAATGTTATTAGTGGAGTCCCTCAGGGCTCAGTGTTGGGTCCATTATTGTTTTCTGTATTTATAAATGATATTGATGATGGTATAACAAGCTTAATGTCCAAGTTTGCAGATGATACAAAGGTTGGCAGGGTTGTCAAGGACACTACTGACACTATGCTGCTGCAACAGGATCTGGAAAGGTTGAGCAGATGGGCTGAGAGGTGGCAAATGAAGTTTAACATTGACAAATGTAAAGTACTACACATGGGAAACAGCAACCCCAGAGCAACGTATCAACTCTGTGGTACTACACTGACAGTGGTAGATAATGAAAGGGACTTGGGGGTGATTGTGCAGGCAGATATGAAGTTCTCTGAGCAGTGCAGATGGGCTGCAAGAGTAGCTCATGGAGTACTGTCAATGATATACAGGAATTTTTCCAGTAGGGATAAGGAGGTGATTATTCCATTGTATAAGGCAATGGTCAGGTCACACCTAGAGTACTGTATACAGGTCTGGAGGCCTCATTTCAAGAAGGATGTAGAGCTGTTGGAACGAGTACAGAGAAGGGCAACAAGATTAGTGAATGGAACAAAGGGTTGCTCTTACGAAGAAAGGCTTAAGTTTTGCAAATTACATTGTCTGGAGACTAGGCACCAGCGAGGTGATCTGATAGAGGTGTATAAAGCCTTGAATGGTTTAAGCATACTCAATGCTGATGGGATTCTTCCTCTAGCTCAGAAAAATCACCTGAGAGGGCATAAATTCAAATTGAGGAAAGACAGATGTAGGATAGACGTGCGGAAATTTGCCTTTAGCCAGCGGGTGGTTGGTTGGTGGAACAGATTCCCATCCCTTGTGGTAGAGGTTGATAGCCTAAATAAGTTTAAGGCTCAGCTGGACAGGTATTTTGAACGAACAGAGGGGTGAAGTGGAAGCGGTTTTTTTTTTTTTTTTTTGGCTGATGCTGCATAAGCTTGCTTTCTTGCATCAAATGCCTCCACTAATACTAACTTTGTTGGTTGAAGTTGAAACTTGAGAGATTCAAAAGGTCAGTTGGATAGGAGCCTACATGAGGGAGAGAAATAGGTGGTCTATTTTATTTTATTTTATTTTGTTATTTTTTTTATTATATTTTTGGCTAGTGCAGCAAAGCCTCAGGCTTCCTTGCACCATACGGTTAACTTTAATACTAATGTCATATGAAAGTAAGAACGAATGGAAAACTGATGTGTAATGTTTGCAAGTATTGGATAACTTTACAAGAAAAAATAAATATAGTCAGTCCTTGTATAACATGTGTTTACACTACACAAATTCAATCATACACGATTTATAAATAGGGGAACAATATCGTATATACCATGAACTGAATTCACTTATGCATGATTCACCTTTGTGTTTACAAGAAATGGCAGTCGAACGCGGAATCACCCCAACCGAAAGCAACATGATAGGAACGAAGAGAAGATTCTGAAAATATATTTATGTTTTTTATATCAGTGAAGGGGAAACACATTTCACCATAATAACGTAAAAACCCACACAATTCCAGCTATCGGTATTATCGTAAATGCAATTAGATCGAGTTTACTACCAGTTTATAACAGATTCCACTAGCAGGAACGCAACTGGAAATTGTTTTTATTGTTTTATGGTAGCAACCCCAAAAAATGTGCTTTAGTAAAATGTGAGCTAGTGAGGTGTTAACAGCGTGTGTCTGCCTTTACAGTGTTGTTTATTCAGTTGCTACACACACGCAGCTTTGTTTGTGTATCAAGCGTGCCTCCTCATCTTGTAATTGTGCTTTATTCCCTAAAAATCAGTAAAATACTTAAAAGGTGCGAAAAGGAAGCATCCTGGTGAAGACGCTACGAATTCAGAGAGAAAAAGAAAAGCAATAGCGACAGACAGAGGTGGACTGGGTCAAAAATTCTTACCCGGGAAAATTTGTAGCAGCCTCATACTAACGTTTATGGGCAAAATCACGCCAGCCTCCATGACCTTCTGGCCTCTGGGGCCCACCGGGGTTTCGCCCGATAACGCTTATAGCCAGTCTTATAGGTGGTAGATGACTCTCATCGACTGGTGCAATACCACCACTTTGCTTATGGGAGGCTTGAAGTGGTGAAACCCATGTTTAGTCTCTAGAGCAAAGTTTCCAGCTTCACCCCCCATACTTCTCTTTCAACCCATGCACGGTACTAAGTACTATAGGTTTTGATACCTTTCGTGTTTGGGGTTTCCATTAAAAAAAAAAAAAAAAAAAAATGTCTGCCTCTGTTGATAGAGAAAAAAATATGAAATTGTGAAACATTTTGAGCAAAGTGAAAGACCATGTAATATTGCACGTCCTACAGGCCTAAATGAGGCAACTCCAAGAATTATAAAGAATGCAGAGAAAATAAAAACAACTTTCATAGCAGGAACAACTCAAAGTGTAACAAAATCCATTACATCAAGACAAAGAATTGGAAGAGATGAACGGCTGTCATCTGTTTGGATAGAAGATCAAACAAAGAACAAGTTTGCTCACAAAAGCATTAGCAATACATTACATAATAGTCGTAATAAAATACGTAAGTATTTTATTACGATTATTTATTGTGTTTGATAATGTTTTGGTTACAAATGTGTGTTCAATCTTGGGTGATCGGCACCTAACCCTATTTTTCCCACAGGGCATGTTATTTATATTGCAAGAGGGTTTCTAGGAACACAACTATCATGCTATACGAGGACTGACTGTATCTTGATTCTGTTGCTAAATATCAGCATTCCAATTTATATTTTCCAATTTAAATACCGTTTTTGAACCTTTTATTGGGGAGGAATTATATTCATTGTGCTAGTGTTAAAGAAACTGGTTATCCCAAAATGACTGAATTTGCAGAATAAAGTTGGTCCTTATCTCAATTCCTCCTATGCTGGTTTATACCTCTATGATTATCTCTGCTATATTAAGCATTCATATTACCTTTGCTCCTTTTAAGTACTAGCAGAAGAACTTGTCATCTCAGATTGATGTGATGATAATAATCTCCTTAGTTATCATAACTAGAAAAATTCCAGAGAAACTTCAAGGAAAAGTATGAAATGTTTGTTATCTTTTCATTAAAACACTGAAACTGGAATTAATTTCAACAATTACAAGTATTGTTTTTATTTATTTAATATGTGGAGAGACGATTCAATTGTTACAATGGGGATAAAAAAACTGTTTAGGACACCAAAGAGGAGAGAATATATTACATAACACTGTTTACAAAAAAATTTACTCAAAGAAAAGCTTGCTCCATCCAGCAGATGTGCCATTCCCACTCATATTTAATAAAAACGTAATAATAATAATAATAATAATCCAAACCAATGAAACGAGATTTAAATGTTCAAATGTAGTACTAGCAAAGCAGAAGAGAATATGAGGTTTGACTTTTTTCTCTCCTACACAACTATTTAACTATAGTTGTGTAGCTATGGTGGTAAGGAAAAAAAAAATTCCAAAATTAACTTTCAAATTCTAGTTTCTCTGATTTAGACATGACATTTTTAATTAAAAAAATATCTATAATACAGAATGAAATAAAATTGCTTCCTTTAAAAAGAAACTTAATAGATATTTAGATATTAAAGGATTGCCTTATATTGCCTTAAAAAGATAAACTAATGATTTGATTGCTTATCTTATGAAATGACAAAAATAAACTTTTGGTTTAATAATTTAAATCATTATATACACACTTACCAAAAGCTTTAGCAATAGCTATGGCCTCTAATACAGACAAAAGTGGAATCACAATAATGGCAGATCCCAAATCCTGTAAAAATAGCATTATGAAAATGGAATAAGTCAATAAATCTGTGAAGTCCTGTATTTATTTCTAAAATGCATGGAATTTCAAATCCATAATAAACATTATCACACATGCAATTTCACTCAGACAATGAGAATGATGGGTGAATTATTTATTTGCATTCATTCTACACACCTTACTAGTTCTAATTAGCATTACCTATTTGAGATTAGGGGCTGAGAATACATGGGGAACAGGAATTCTGTGTGTTATCAGACACTCAGTCAAAAACACTGATGGATCCAATATCTTTCTATTTTGGAAGATTTAGGAGAAGTCTGGTTAGCCTGCCTCCCTAAAATCCACTCATGCACACTCCAATGGTAAGCCCTGTTACATCATTTTGGTGGCAACGAACGTGTAGAGTGATTCTCTTCAAGATTGCTGCTATGGATACAGTGATGGTTGAGGGGGAGAAGACAGAGTGATAATCAATGGACACTGGCTCATCATGGACTAATGTTATTAGTGGAGTCCCTCAGGGTTCAGTGTTGGGTCCATTGTTGTTTTCTGTATTTATAAATGATATTGATGATGGTATATCAAGCTTAATGTCCAAATTTGCAGACGATACAAAGGTTGGCAGGGTTGTTAAGGATACTACTGACACTATGCTGCTGCAACAGGATCTGGAAAGGTTGAGCAGATGGGCTGAGAGGAGGCAAATGAAGTTTAACATTGACAAATGTAAAGTACTACATAGGGGAAACAGTAACCCCAGAGCAACGTATCAACTCTGTGGTACTACACTGACAGTGGTAGAGAATGAAAAGGACCTGGGGGTAATTGAGGAGGCAGATATGAAGTTCTCTGAGCAGTGCAGACGGGCTGCAAGAGTAGCTCATGGTGTCTTGTCAATGATATACAGGAATTTTTCTAGCAGGGATAAGGAGGTGATTATTCCCTTGTATAAGGCAATGGTCAGGTCACACCTTGAGTACTGTATACAGGTCTGGAGGCCTCATTTCAAGAAGGATGTAGAGCTGCTGGAACGAGTACAGAGAAGGGCAACAAGATTAGTGAATGGAACAAAGGGTTGCTCTTACGAAGAAAGGCTTAAGTTTTGCATATTACAGTGTCTGGTGACTAGGCACCGGCAAGGTGATCTGATAGAGGTGTATAAAGCCTTGAATGGTTTGAGCATGCTCAATGCTGATGGGATTCTGCCTTTTGCTCAGAATAATCACCTGAGAGGGCATAAATTCAAATTGAGGAAAGACAGATGTCCGAAAATTTGCCTTTAGCCAGCGGGTGGTTGGTTGGTGGAACAGACTTCCATCCCTTGTTGTGGAAGTTGATAGCCTAAATAAATTTAAGGCTCAGCTGTACAGGTATTTAGAACAAACGGAGGGGTGAAATGGGAGTGGTGTTTTTTTTTTTTTTTTTTTTTTGGCTGATGCGGCATAAGCTTGCTTTCTTGCATCAAATGCCTCTACTAATGCTAAAGATGCCTGGTCAGTGTGAAGAGGAAAAGACCAAACTTTCTAGCACATGATTATATGACAAAACAAATAGCCCTCAATCCCCAGCAGCTTTCATTCCCCCTATTATGGCAGTGACAGGATCAGAGTAGAAGCAGAGGGTGCTAAGAATCTCTGGGTACAAACAGGCTGATGTGCACAGAAACTGAACTTGGCTTGTTACAATGTAAGGGCAATCATCGGTGATGGTAGGATATTAGAGATGGAAAAGGAATTAGAATATCATCTTGACTAAAACAAAAAGAAGAAATGAATCACTCATACGTTTATCAAGTGGAAATCTGCTGTAGACCAATGGAAACGATGAAAACAGTGAAGGTGGAGTTGGCTTTCTGGTACATAAAGATATTAGCATAGGCATATTATGCAAGAAAGCAAGCTTATAACTACATAAGCCAAAAAACTTTCCCATTTCACCCAATCATTTGCTCCAAAAGTTTGTCCACTCTTCCTTGAATTTATTTAAGCTATTAACTATAACAACGACACATGGAAATTTGTTCCAGGAATCAATTACCCACTGGAAAATTTCCGCACATCTGTTTTACAATTGTCTTTCCTCAATTTGAGTTTATGCCCCCTTATGTTTGTAATCTGAGAATGAGGAAAGACAAAGAAATCAGCACTGAACCTGCTCAAACCATTCAAGGTCTTATACACCACAATTAGTTCACCTCACAGCTGCCTATTCCCCAGATGCTGCAATTTTCAGAACTTAAGCCTTTCTTGGTAATATAATCCTTTTTGATCTCCTCAACAGTCTTGTTGCCCTTCTCTGTACTCATTTTAGCAACTCTACATGCTTCCTAAAATGAAGTCTCTAGACCTGTATGCAGAACTTAAGGTGTTGCCTCACCATTGCCTTATACAAAGGGATAATCACCTCCTTATTCCTGCTAGCAAAATTCCTGTGTATCATTGACAAGAACCCATGAGCTACTATTGCAGCCCATCTGCACTGCTCAGAAAACTTCATATCTGACTGTATAATAACCCCCACGTCTTTTTCATTCTCCACTACCCTGAGATAGTACCACACAGTACATTTCTTGGGGTTACTGTTACCCACATGCAGTACTTTCCATTTGTCAATGTTAAACTTTAATTGCCACTTCTCAAGCCCATCTGCCAACTTTTCTAGATCCTGTTGTAGAAGCAAACATACTGTCATTAACAACCCTGCTGCCCTTTAAGTCATCTGCAAACTTTGACATTAAGCTTGATATACCTTCATCAATATCATTGATAAATATACAAAACAACAATAGGCCCAACATTGAAACTGGGGGATTCCACTAATAACATTGGTTCACAAAGAGCACTGTCCACTGATTACCATTCTCTATTTTCTCCCACTCAACCATCCTTTTATCAATTGTAGCAACTTGCTCTCAATACCATAGTGCTCTGCTCCAATTTGTACAGTAGTCTTCCACGTGCAAAAAAAGTATCAAAAGCTTTCCTAAAATCCAAGTATATGATACTGAAATAATTTTTTTGCATCCAGTTCCTTTGTGACCATATCACAGAATCCAATCAAATTGGTCAGACAAGACTTCCCCTTAACAAACCCATGCCGTGTCTGAACTATAACTGATGATGTATTGATGAGCACTTGAAATTCAAATTTACCACACTCCTAGCACGTATACATGCACCTGTTCTTGCTCTTAGTTACCTTAACACAGCCTATGCGTTTACTTTTTTCACGATGACTCCCAACAGTTCTTGAAATCCCCAGCAACTTGCTTTCCAGGCTGCTGCTCCTTCCAATAGAAGCAGTGCAAGAATCACTTCCATCTCTGCCTGTGGATACTGTTAATCTATTATTCTGTGCAGGCCATACTTATGAACAGGCACAAGGCACTTGCCTCGGGCCTTGCCATAGTGTGAGGGGGGTCTTGTAGGGCATCTGTAATCGTCGCAAATTTTTAAAGCAATTTCTTTCTTTTTTTTTTTTAAAACCCTGATCCAAACTAGGGCCCACTTGTACCTCCCATTTAAACAGAGATAGGTGAAATTTTCTGAAAGTGTGGATGACTCATTTCTGCAAAAGAACAATTTCCAGGATAAAGGAAAATCACTGTCTTCTAATTTTCTAATAGGGTGCTTACAGTAGAACACAGGTTGATCACTGCATATTTTCTGCATGGGGAATATGCCTTAATCTTTTCTACTGGCTTTGGACACAAGTAAGCAGTTGCCAGAGCAACTTCTCCATAGTGTGTTTGAGAGGCGGATATAAAAGTGTTATGGACACCACTAAATTGTGGAATGTTAATCCCTTTAGCATTAGCAGAGGCATATGATCCAAGAAAGCAAGCTTATACAGAATCAGCCAAAAAAAAAAAAAAGAAACTTTCCCATTTCACCCATCCATTCACTCCAAAGGTTTGTCTAGTTCTGTTTTAAATTTATTTAACCCTTCGTCAATCACTATGTATCTCTCAGATACATACATCCTATCTTTCTTTGTTTCTGGAAACAAGATGTAGTTGTACACGTGTGCTTCTCAGTAGCTATGCTGCATAAGCTTGCTTTCTTGCATTGTATACCTCAACAGCTAATGCTAATATTGCTTCTTGGAAGCCATTGGTATCAGTTTTGTTTTCCCAAGCCTTTTGGTTTCGATTCAGTCTGCTTTTGTATCTGTGAGATATAGTGCATCCGTCTGTGTAAGTGGTGCTGCATTGCTTTTGATGCCCAAGTTGGATTACTTATACACAAGTAATGCAAATGATGCCGAAATTATTCATGCCCTTCCTGTTTTCTGAGAAAGTAAGTAACAAAAACATTGATGATGGGACAGAATCTGATTAGGATTACATTGAAACAAGAGAAAACAACTCTGAGCTTTCACAAGGTGCTACATCAAAGGAAGAAAGTTCCAATGAAGAAGACAACACTGCCAATTTTTTCAAAGGAAAGGATAAATCAACAAAGTGGAGGAAAGTCAAGATAATTCAGCACAGATCTCAAAATCTTCTAACAAAATTACCTAGAGTTATTGGTCAAGCAAGAAATGCCAGCTTTCTCTCTAAAGCATAGAACTGCCTTATTACAAACAGAGGGGAACAGGGAGGCTTAGAGGGAAACAGGTATCCTGTGTGTTATCAGACACTCAGCCTAAAACACTGATGGATCCAATATCTCTCTATTACAGAAGATTTAGGAGAAGTCTGGTTGGCCTGCCTCCCTAAAATCCACTCATGAACACCTTCTCGATGGTAAGCCCTGTTACGTCACTTAGGTGGCAACAAACATGTACAGTGGTTCTCTTCAAGACACCTGGTCAGCGTGAAGAGAAAAAGACCAAACCCTCCAGCATATGAGAGCACAACAATACAAATGGCCCTCAGTCCCCAGCAGCTCACTCTCCCTCTTACGGCAGCAAGAGGATCAGAGTAGAAGCAGAGGGTGCTAAGAATCTCTGGGTATGACCAGGCTGCCATGCATGGAAACTGAACTTGGCCTGTTATAACGTACGATCACTCATCGGTGAAGACAGGATATTAGAGCTGGAAAAGGAATTAGAAAATGTGAATTGGAATATCATCGGTTTGGCTGAAACGAAAAGAAGAAATGAATCACTTATAAGTTTATCAAGTGGAAATCTCCTGTACACCAATGGAAACAGTGAAAGGAGTGAAGGTGGAGTTTAGCATTAGCATTAGTAGAGGCATTTGATGCAAGAAGCAAGCTTATGCAGCATCAGCCAAAAAAAAAAAAAAAAAAAAAACCCACTTCCACTTCGCCCCTCTGTTAGTTCAAAATACCTGTCCAGCTGAGCCTTAAACTTATTTAGGCCATCAACTTCCAAGACAAGGGATGGAAGTCTGTTCCACCAACCAACCACCCACTCGCTGGCTAAAGGCAAATTTCCACACGTCTATCCTACATCTGTCTTTCCTCAATTTGAAATTATGCCCACTCAGGTGATTATTCTGAGCGAAAGGAAGAATCCCAACAGCATTGAGCATGCTCAAACCATTCAAGGCTTTATACACCTCTATCAGATCACCTCGCTGGTGCCTAGCCTCCAGACAGTGTAATTTGCAAAACTTAAGCCTTTCTTCGTAAGAGCACCCTTTTGTTCCATTCACTAATCTTGTTGCCTTTCTCTGTACTTGTTCCAGCAGCTCTACATCCTTCTTGAAGTGAGGCCTCCAGACCTGTATACAGTACTCTAGGTGTGGCCTGACCATTGCGTTATACAAGGGAATAATCACCTCCTTATCCCTGCTAGAAAAATTCCTATATATCATTGACAATACACCATGAGCTACTCTTGCAGCCCGTCTGCACTGCTCAGAGAACGTCATATCTGCCTGCATAACCACCCCCAGGTCCCTTTCATTCTCTACCACTGTCAGTGTAGTACCACAGAGTTCATACGTTGCTCTGGGGTTGCTGTTTCCCATGTGTAGTACTTTACATTTGTCAATGTTAAACTTCATTTGCCACCTCTCAGCCCATCTGCTCAACCTTTCCAGATCCTGTTGCAGCAGCACAGTGTCAGTAGTGTCCTTGACAACCCTGCCTACCTTTGTATCGTCTGCAAACATCGACATTAAGCTTGATATACCATCATTAATATCATTTATGAATACAGAAAACAATAATGGACCCAACACTGACCCCTGAGGGACTCCACTAATAACATTAGTCCACGACGAGCAGTGTCCATTGATTACCACTCTGTCTTCTCCCCCTCAGCCACTCCTTTATCCACAGCAGCAATTTGCCTCCAATGTCACACTGCTCCAATTTGTGCAGCAGTCTTCCATGTGCAACAGTATCAAAAGCCTTTCTAAGATCCAAGTATATAATATCAAAGTTATTCCCTGCATCCAGTTCCTTTGTGACTGCATCATAGTATCAAATCAAATTGGTCAGGCAAGACTTCGACTTAACAAAACCATGCTGTGTCCGAGCTATAACTGAAGTCTTGTCTAAATGATCCTGCAGTGCTTCTTTAACTAGTGCCTCCATTAATTTTTCTGGAACAGAAGTTAAACTCACAGGTCTATAATTACTTGTGTCAGCCTTTGATCCTCCTTTGTGAATTGGGGTCACATTTGCACATCTCCAGTCTGTGGGTACCTCCCCTGAGTCCAAGGAAGCTCTCATAATTATGGCTAAGGGTTTGCTTCCTTCCTTTGCTGCCTCCTTTAATATAACTGGATAGATCCCATCCACCCCGGGTGCCTTTCTTGTGTTTATCTTCAACAATTTCTCCTCCACTTTACTCTCAGTTATTACAAGATTCTCTAGCTTACTGCTAGAGGTGAATACACCTCTGGCTTTCCCCTCGCTAAATAACTCCTCATGTGTGAATGTCGATGCAAAATATTCATTTAGTTTGTTAGCTACCTGAGCAGGATCATCAACAGTTGACCCATCGATATCAAGTGGACCAATCTGATTCATCCTCTTCCTTCTAGAGTTTACATAAGTAAAGAACTCTTTGCTGTTTTTCTTTGCATCCCTTGCCAAAGATTTCTCGTAATCTGCCTTCGCATGGCTAACCTCCTTTGTAACTTGGATACAGATCAACTTGTATCTATCATAGGCTTCTGTGTCATGTGTTAATTTGTATGTATCCCATGCATGTTTCTTCACTGCCATATGCCTCATCAGTTCATCTGACATCCATTTAGGCCTAAACCTTGAACAATATTTCTTAGTTGGTATGTAAAGCCTAGTAGCTTCCAAGATAAGTTCTTTGAATGCTTCCCATTTTGCATTTGCTGTTGGTAACATCATCAGTTGGTCCCACTGTATAGAATTTAAATACTGTCTCAGTCCGTTGTAGTCGTCTTTACGAAAGCAATAACTCTTCCCTTTACCCCTAATGATAGTTACCTCTTTGAGTAAATCCCGCTTCAGCACACTGTGATCACTGCCACCCAGTGGTTCATTTATCTGCAGATTCTTAATGCATGAAGAATCACTGCTGATAATCAAATCAAGAGTATTCCTCCCTCTAGTTGCCTCCCGAACATGCTGATGTAGAAAACAATCATCCAATAAATCCACAAAAGCCTTGCTAGTGTGTGAGTAACCAGCCCCCAAATTCCAGTAAATATCTGGGAAATTAAAATCTCCCATTATAAGACTCTCTGATTTACTGGCCCACTCTATTTCCCTGTACAGTTTCTTATTATACTCATCAGAGTCATTAGGCCTATAGCACACTCCTACTCTCAATTTTGATCTCCCAATGCTTATGTCACACCAAACTAATTGGACACTGCACTGTCCAGCAATGTCCACTGGCTTCACTTCCTTGGATTTTATGTATTTCTTAACTAATAGCATAACCCCTCCTCCCTTCTTATCCAGTCTATCCTTTCTGTAGACGTACTCCCCAAGTTCCAGTTCTGCATTCCTTATATCTGTGTGACACCACGTCTCTGAAATCCCCACAATATCTCCCTTTGATGTTTTGAGCAATACCTCAAATTCATCAAATTTATTTACTAAACTCCTAGCATTGGTGTACATGCAAGTATACATGCACCTATTTCTATTCTTAGCTACCCTAACACAACCCATGTGTTTACTTGTACCGCAATGACTCCCGGCAGTCTCTGAAATATCCTGCATCTTGTTTTTCAGGCTTCTGCTCATTCCAATAGAAGCAGTGCAAGAATCTCTTTCACCTCTGCCAGTGGCTACTGTTAATCTATTCGTCTTTGTCTCTCCCCAAGCTAGCAGTTTTCCAACCCACCTAACACTGCCTCGATAGCATCAGCAAATATTCTTGCACCCTTTCTATTTAAGTGTATCCCATCCCTGTAGAAGCAATCTCTCCTGTTAACAAGTACAGTCCAGGCTGAAAAAAATTCTACCCCTTGAGCCTTGCACAATCTTTCCAGGGCCGAATTGATCGACAAGGCTCTCATCATATACTCCCTCCTATCGTGTCTGGGCAGAATTGCAGACACTTTCAAATTCAACCCTATTTCACGGCTTTTTTTCAACAGTGACCTGTACTTGTTAAGCAATTCTGCCGGTCTCCTACTCTTGATATCATTAGTGCCAACGTATACAACTATATCAGCCAACGTGTACAACTATATCACCTTTTGTGCCCTTAAAAGATGATATCTGCTCTACGTCATCAACCTTTGCCCCTGGCAGACATACCCTGGTCCTGTTCCACCAATCCTTTTTACAAAGCATGTTCCCCGTTTCCCTGACAATAGAGTCACCAACAACTATTGGTTCCTTTACGACCAGTGCATTCCGCCTTGGGGGTTGCCGCTGTGTTGCGCGACGACCAAGTGCAAGCTCTGGCGTTGATGTGGATATATTTTTTAGTGTCAAGTATTAATTATCTCCAAGTTCCCTTTATATAACTTCCATATCAGTTATGTATTAATTAATTATGTTACGTTCGTAATCTAAGTTGGTATATGTATTTAGTTAAAAGTACAATTTAAATGCCAATGAAGTTCAACAGATTTTACCGATCACTGAAAATATTATAACCTATACTATACTAACGCTATCTAGGTTCGATATATAACGATCTGTCTCAATTCAGAATAAACTAACGATCCTTACTAGGTCTATAAGCTACTTACAAAAAATAATTTGATGTAAAAATATTCAATAAGCGGCTAAATATTGCTAAAAAACTTCTCGTTCAGCGGAGTTGCGACTTGTAACACGTGGATACCCTTACCGATACTTTTATGCAATTGCAAGGCCGAGTAAAGAATAAATACACCAAATTAATCAGAAAATCACCAAATAATGCTATACTACTAAATTTAAATCAAAAGTTTTAGAAAAACAATAATTTCAAATCAATAAATAAGAAAAATCCACTTAGCAGCTTTGAACACGTCTGGCCCCTACTAGCCTCGTCAGCAGACTCAACGTCAACGAGTTGACGAGAAACCCAACTCAACGAGTTGGGTTTCTGGTCCATAAAGATTTTAAAAACAACGTTTTGGAATTCAAAAGTACATCACCAAGGGTGCCAAGACTAATATTCAAGATTTCTAAGAGAGTATAAGCTAAAGATTATAATGATTATGCACCAACATCGAGCCATGATGATGAAGAGGTCGAAGAAATGTACACCGAAATTGAGTCTTCTAGATGAGCAGAAAACCCACTACACTATTATTATGGGGGACTTCAATGCTAAGGTAGGAAAAAGGCAAAACAGGGCAGAAAGAGGAACTATAGGAAATTTTGGAATTGGTGAAAGAAATAAAAAAGAGGTGAAAGACTTGTGGAATTTGCAGAATCTCAAGGACTGTCAGTAATGAAAACTTTTTTCAAGAAAAGGGTGAACAGAAAGTGGACATGGAAGAGTCCAAATGGATTAACAACTAATGGAATCGACTTCATCCTCACTAACAGAAAATATATTGTGAATGATGTTACCGTCCTGAATAAGGTAAATGTTGGAAGTGATCACAGAATGGTAAGATGTACACTTGATATAGATGTAGGAAAGGAAAGGAAAAAACTGACTCGAGTAAATAATACAAAGGTCTTTGAGATAACAGAGGATCAGAAAACGCAGTATGTACTGGAACTTAAGAACAAGTTTGAGCTTCTGCAGACTGCTCAGGACCAAGATATCGATGAGGAATATTACAACTTTCTGAAAGTGATAAAGCCCAAGAAGCCTATGGGGAAAAAGAAATCCAAAGAAGAAAAAATTAGTCAAGAAACACTTGTCATGATGAACTGACGACGACAAATGAAGAGCAAGAAAAACACTGACAGGGAGAAAATTGAGTATACTGAGTTATTAGCATTAGTAGAGGCATTTGATGCAAGAAAGCAAGCTTATGCAGCATCAGCCAAAAAAAAAAAAAAAAAACCCCACTTCCACTTCACCCCTCTGTTCGTTCAAAATACCTGTCCAGCTGAGCCTTAAACTTATTTAGGCTAACAACCTCCACCACAAGGGATGGCAGTCTGTTCCACCAACCAACCACCCGCTGGCTAAAGGCAAACTTCCACACGTCTATCCTACATCTGTCTTTCCTCAATTTGAATTTATGCCCTCTCAGGCATAAATTCAAATTGAGCAGAATTATGCAAAGCCATTAGAAAGAGACTCAGAGAGGACATAAGAAGATTTAACGCAAGAAAAGAAAAACAAGCATTAAGGGAAAACAAAGGATTTAAATCAGCAG